>NC_053023.1:718724349-719024349 GCF_003073215.2 Triticum urartu
GCGTCGAGGGGGGATCCTTATCCCTTGTCGGCGACGTGGCAGTACGAGGCGGCGCCCGGTCCAGCGGGGACGTGCCCCGGTCAGAGGAGCAGTGAGGAGGACGACCCCGGGGGAAGGGGGGCGTGGGCTGGGCTGGCTGGTGGATGTGGGCCGAGGCCCAAAGGGGACTAGGGTGTTCGGTGTAGGGAGTGGGCTGGATGGGCTGGCTCGGGTGGATTAGGCCCAGGGGATAGGGGGCTTTCTCTTTTTCCCTTTTGCCTTTTCTTTTGCTCTTTTCTTTTTACAGAAAAATGCTATGCAATATTTGAGCTGCAAAGGAGTTCTGTAAAATTTGGGACTTGGCCAAATAAATACATTACAATATTTGGCACCTGCCACAAAAAACTTGGGGGAGTTTGAATTGTTTTGGATTTTTCACAAAAGCAAAGGGCATTTTAATAGGCTGTTTTGGCTCTATTAAAAGCATTAAGCCCATTTAGAGTTGATGATGATGTTGTGTTCCTTAACAACAATTAGTTTTGGATTATTTGCAAAAAGGTGAACATTTTTCCAACAAGTTTTGATCAACTTCATTTTGCACTTTGACTTTGAATGGAATTCAAAGAAGGAATATTGAAAAGAGATATTATCCCAACATGATTATTATTGCAAAACTCAGCAGCTTAGCATCATCATGATGGATTACTGTAGCATGACACTGGGGGTGTTACAAATCTCCTCCACTACAAGAAATCTCGTCCTGAGATTTAAGAGGTGGAGTAAGGGGGAAGCTATAAGGACAATTGTCTGAAAGGATCAGCATCCTATAGTTATCTCTAGGAAGGATATTTTAGAAGCACCATGACGTATTGAGAGTGCTATACGGAGATTCAGCAAGTTTTAACCAGGTAGGCATCCAGTTGATGCCTAAAATAGGTGATGAAGGGG
The DNA here is from genome assembly GCF_003073215.2 of Triticum urartu. NCBI lineage: Eukaryota > Viridiplantae > Streptophyta > Magnoliopsida > Poales > Poaceae > Triticum > Triticum urartu. The sequence goes on from NC_053023.1 coordinate 718,725,277, forward strand.
TTCAAAGCAAAGAAGATTAATGTTGCCTCTGATACCGAAATGAAACATGGTGAGGAAGTTGGCTCGTGTATTCACACGAAGCTGAGTGCCAAGAATATTTCGGAATCAAGGTTGTACAAGAGAGTCAGGTTTCGATCCTGTGGAACTGTGGGTTATGGGCCCACCATGTGGGTTAAAAGTAGAAAGGGCGCTAGCATTTTGCATGGTCATGATAGCAAGGCATGTCAGAGGGCAGCCTGTCAGTTATGTCGGCAACAACGTCAGTACCAAGGGCGAGGGACGAAGAGAACCATTTTCCCGCTCGTTGAACGAGGCAGGCCATTAGGCAAAGTTCTCGTCCATCGGTGGCTACCAGAATGTCACCAACAATAGTAACAGGGTCTTACTGACAGAGAGATACAATGAGGTGTTGATATAAGCAGGGAAATATTACTGCTTATATAATATAGATCACAATAAGGTTTAAAGAAACCAATGGAAAGGAAAATGTAATTGTCAGATTAAATAGAACAATGGAAAGGAAAATGTGTTTAAACACATATTTTAGGGGTATATCCTTCCCAAGGACAAGTAGAGAAAGATATCCATGGCAGGATAGTAAGTAGATAACCAATTAGGTAAAGGGAAAGAAATTTCATGACATTACCCATACAACAGTGTTTGGATAATTGATAAAGAAAATTTAGTATCGTGCTTCAAATGTTCTTATTGGAGATCGGATTACCACAGACATGCTTTGAGATAGCATTGACATGGTTTCAAGCAAAGGTCACTCTTTGGATACACCAAGGATCCATCGGAAACAACTTAGATAATAAGTCATACCATATTAGCAGGGAAAAGATGAGGGTGTGGCCGACGAGCTTAGTAGCAATCCATCGACATGCCAACAAGGATGTATTTCCAAAATTATATGAACAAGTTTGTGTTGGGGAAGGCAAGAATGTTGTGATGATAACATAAATCATCGAGGGGGAGGATTGTATTTCTCACCATGAATTCGATTGATATCCTGGAAAAGCTCAGAATGTTGATGATGATCACGACACATTTGTCGAGAGTTTTCATGAAGATGTAATCGATCGGCGATGACATCCAGTCAAAAGAATGATGAAGCGAAAGGTTATTGGAACCACGTGTATGACACAAACTCGAAATCAAGCTTGCTATTCAAGGCGAAATGATATGACGAGGAAGATTGACGTAGGCTTAGCTCATCGTCAAAAATTTTGCTCCGGGAAGAAGGACCAGGTAGCACAGTTAAAATTTAGCATGATAATGATATAGCTGATCAGGCTAGGAATGATGTGATGGAGTATTATTCCAATGAGAATTCTCAAGAGTAGTGCAATGACACAATATCCTCGAGAGAACAGGGGGCAATACTCGAGGTAGATCAACATAGATGTTGGATAGATGAAATGATCTGCAAAAGACAAGTATTTTAACTTGTCCAGGAAATGGAATCAAGGAGAAATATGGTCGGAACCACGATTGCAAGGAACCAATTTACACATGCAAGATGAGCTTGTACCAAGGGAACCTTAATTGTATGAGAAGCTTCCATGATAAGATCTACATCGTGTCTATGGGCATGAACACAAAGTTCAAGGTCGACTCCCACTTCTTCAATGCATAAACTCTCAATTACTTCTCGCATTTGACGAAGTTGTAGTGTAGAAATTTTTATCTGGTGTAACACCAGTAGAGTATGACCCATAGAAATTTCCGGGTTCACACAAATTAGGGAAAAAATTAGTTCAACCCCTTGGGGCATCTTAGGAACATATACTACAAGTTTCAGGAGTAATTAACACAAGCTCGAAAGTAGAGCATGTTTGACAAAAGGACATGATACAATTTACCAAAGGCATTATGTATCCGAGGAAAAGCGCATAAAATTTTGAACATGAAGGGAACTGCCGGATAATAATCCAACAAACAATTCAACGGTCTTCAATGGATCTGCTTTGAGTATCAATATTCAATCAGGAGAAGAAAAGAATGCAAAGGCATCGGATTATAGAAGCAATTGAATAATTCGATGCTTAATGCAAAGAAATTATGATTTCCAAATTAGAAGATCAAAAGCAGACACTCTGATCAAAATACAAGTAAGTTGAATAGATATAGATCGACAATCAATTAAGGTTTGGTTTGCCGAGAACCAGCTCATGTCCAGAATGACTTATGAGTAGGAAGGTCAAATTTCAGGGTTCGGCTGATGATTGCGAGTCGCAACATAAAGAATCAATAGGCTTAGGATGACAAGGACAAAGGATGTTAATGAATAGTGCTAGACATATGGATTTAACCATAATGCAGGCAGACAAAACTTTCGGGAGCACTAGGCTTTAGTGGATCTTCTGGAGATCAAATTGCACTCGAAGAATTTTGTGAGACATGAATGAACGAATCCTCGATAAGTGTGAGGAATTATTCGTAGGGGGGCAGAAAGGATTCTCGGAAATTCCGATGTATTTCAAGGTATCTTGTAATAACAAGATCAATGGGATAGAATGTAAGATTGGTAAGTGTGTGTAGTTATCCATAAGGATATTTCGGTGGTAGGGAATTGCCAAGGCTAGAGGCACAAAGTCTCGAGAGAAAATCGTCGAGTATCTTCGGAATCTTCTGATGCAGTAGGCGATCATCTGAAATAAGGGGCTCTCCAGGCGGATGTGATCATGAGATCCTAATGTTCGAGTTAGTAAAACCATTTAACCCGAATAGAAGAGAGATTAGGGTCCCAGAGTATATACGAGGAGTAAAAGATCCTAATACCACCCATATGGCGACGTGGGCCCATAAGACACACAGCCAATGTTAGTAAAAGTTTTTCGGTGACTAGACTCAACTTCGGCCAAGGAGTTGGAATGGGGGATCCTACAGGCAGTTGGCTCTGTTACCAACTTGTGACGCCCTCGATTCAATCGTACACTAATCATACACGCAAATGTGTACGATCAAGATCAAGGACTCATGGGAAGATATCACAACACAACTCTAGACACAAATCAAAATAATACAAGCTTTATATTACAAGCCAGGGGCCTCGAGGCTCAAATACATAAGTTCGAATACACAAGAGTCAGCGGAAGCAACAATATCTGAGTACAGACATAAGTTAGACAAGTTTTGCCTTAAGAAGGCTAGCACAAAAGCAACATTGAACGAAAAGGCAAGGCCTCCTGCCTGGGAGCCTCCTAACTACTCCTAGTCGTCTGCAGGCTTCACGTAGAAGTAAGCATCCTCCGGGTAGTAGTAGTCATCAGTGGCGTCGTCTGGCTCCTGGGATCCGTCATCTGGTCACAACAATCGGGTATGGGGAAAAAGGAGTAGCAAAGCAACCGTGAGTACTCATCCAAAGTACTCGCAAGACTTACATCAGATCTAAACTAAGTATGCATCTGTATCAAAGCAATATGTTGTATCTATGGACTAAACTGCAGAATGCCAAAAGGGAAGGGGAAAGCCTAGCCTATCGAAGACTAGCATCTTCTGGAAACCACCATCTTGCAGCAATAGGAGGGAGTAGAGTAACATAAAGTAAGGTAGCAGTAATGTTATCAACCTCGGCCAGAGATCCTTTCTCGACTCCCTGCAAGAAATCAATCCCAGAGCCATACTATCCAGTTATCATCACAATCCAATTCTCATCGCCATCCATTCATTTCTCATAACAAGTATCCAGTTCTAGTTGTATCGATCGGGATACAACTCCATGTGTCTGTTACCGTAGGACAGGCTATTGATAGATGTTTTCTTCCCTGCAGGGGTGCACCAACTTACCCACCACGCTCGATTAACTCCGGCCGGACACACTTTCCTAGGTCATGCCCGGCCTCGGCCAAACAATACGCCGCAACCCGACCTAGGCTTAATAGAGAGGCCAGCACGCCGGACTAAACCTATGCCCCCAGGGTTCATGGGCCATCTCCCCGGGAACTCCTGCACGTTGCATGGGCGGCCGGTGAGCAGACCTAGCTACCTCCTTCAACAAGGTAGATGCTTTCCAGTCCAACCCGGCGCACGCTTCTCAGTCGCTGACGTCTATTAAGCTTCGGCTGATGTATACGACGCAGAACACCTATACTATGCCCACGTGATGGTTAGTGCTATCAGGCCAGAGGCCCCTCGGATCAAATATCCAAATCGTAGTGGATTAGGAACGTGCGGTAACAAGCAGAGACTCATGAAAGATGTGACCCTGTTTCCCCGTCTCGAGTACTTGCGGTAAGGGCTAAGAATGCCCGGCCACGCCTCGTAAGTATCTCGCGGGCACCATCCAGGTCAACCCGACTCCACATCACTCGCAATTAAGCTCGCGCGGGTACCACTCAGGGTCAACCCATCTTTAGTCACATGGTTCAGTGCAAAGTCATAGTAACCATAGTAACTGTGTGTCTAACACCAAGGGGAAAACCCGGGGAATCACCCCCGGTGAATTCCACTCGATGTTGTCATCAAGGTGAACGTAAGAGGATCCACCCTCGAGGTTCACGTTTGATGGGTTGCACGACAGAGCCGTAAAGGAAGTGGTTAAGGAGGAAATCACCCTCGATGACCTCGATTGTAAAGCTACACTACGGAGATCTCATTAGGAGTGATGTAAGAGGTTCCACCCTCGACACTCGTTGGTAACTCTGCAGAGTCGTACAACTAAGGGGGGGGGGTGATGTGCGGTGTCGGGGCCTGGGCGTCGATCACGTTGATCGAGTCATCGAACATAAAGCGGGGCAACCGGGACAAGGTGGGGGTCACTGATGGATCACTAACCATCCTATACTAAGCAGTTTAGGATAAGCAGGTAAGGTATGAAAGCAGGTAACAACAAAAGGCTATGCATCAGAGTAGGATCATACAGAAAACAGTAGCAGTTCTAATGCAAGCATGAGAGGGAAAGAAATGGGCGATATCAGAATGCTCAAGGGGGGTTTGCTTGCCTGGTTGCTCAGACAAGAAGGAGGGGTCGTCGGTGACGTAGTCGATCACAGTGGCATCATCGGTCTCAGGGTCTACCGGAGAGAAGAGGGGGAAGAAACAGTAAATACAGAGCAAACAATGCATCACAAGGCATAACATGACGACGGGCAGAGCTAGGGTTGCCCTAACGTAGTACTACACATTGCAAACGGAGGGGATAAACATCCGAGGATGAATTCCCGGCGTTAGGTGGCTTCCGGACAGATAATAGAGAGGGGACAGTTCCAAGTTCAGCATGCTAGGGGCATGTGATAGATGAACGAACCGCGTATTCGGATTCGTTGGATTTTTCTGAGCAACTTTCATATAGAAAACATTTTCATTGGAGTTACGGTTTAATTACTATGAATTTCTAAAGATTTTCTTATATTATGGATTTATTTTATTTACATAAAATGATATATGATGTCAGCATGATGTCACAGTGACATCAACAGGTCAACAGACGGCTGACCAGGTCAAACCTGACATGTGGGTCTAGTGGGACCCACATGTCAGCCTCTATGAGTTTAACAGTGTTAATTTAGACTAACAGAGGGTTAATTAGAGGGTGGGCCCCGGGCGTCAGTGAGTATTTTAGGTTAACTAATCATTTTTATTTATGAAATGTTATTAGACTAATCTAACACAGGGGGCCCACATGTCAGTGGCTGGGGTTGCCCAGTCAGCATGTTGACTGGGTCAACCCAGTCAACGGGGCCTGCTGGGCCCACTGGCAGCGACCCAAGGGTGGCCCCAGGTGTGCCACGTCGGCGGTGGCCGGCGTATCATCACCGGCGACGCCTAAACGCGGCGGAGCCGCTCGGGCCGCATCAGAAACGCGTTTTACGGCGCCGTTCGGCGCGCGGCTGGGTTCGTTCGAACGGCGACACGACGCCGTGTCGTTTGGTGGTGGTGGCACGTCCGCGGGTGGTCGGAAATGGCACCGGCGACGAGGTCAGCGGCTGAGCAGCTATGGGCGAGCGTGGGATCGGGGCCGTGAGGTGCTGGCTGGCTGGCTAAGGGGCTCACTGGCCTCCTGGGAGGGCCAGGAGCACGTGGGGATGGCCGGTGCCGGCAGAGAAGCGCTGGGGTGCGCGAGCCCGATGGCCACAGCGGACGGCGGAGCTCGGCTACGCTGCGAACTAGCTGTGGTGGAGGCGGAGACACGCGAGGAGAGGGAAAAGGGGGCCGGAGCTCACCTTGGGGGCACACGGTGGCCCGTTGGGTGACTAGGAGCAGCAGTGGCGTGGATTCGGGGCGGCGGCGTTCGTCGGAGCCGAGGGCGAAGGCGAGGTCGTGGTGGTGCTGCGGGGTCGTCCCGGTCCATGTGGCTCAGCGGGGCGGATGAGTAGGTCGATGTAGCACCTGGGGGCACGTCGGCGAGGCGAAGGCCGGCCGGTGGCCGCGGTGGAGTGCGGTGAGTGGTGACGGAGAGGTGCGGCCGAGGCGGATCTGGAGGGGAGGGAGCGCAGAGGACCAGGGAGTGGGGATTGAGCAAGTGGGGGGAGTGGGAGAGGACTAAGGCGTCGAGGGGGGATCCTTATCCCTTGCCGGCGACGTGGCAGTACGAGGCGGCGCCCGGTCCGGCGGGGACGCGCCCCGGTCGGAGGAGCAGTGAGGAGGACGACCCCAGGGGAAGGGGGGCGTGGGCTGGGCCGGCTGGTGGATGTGGGCCGAGGCCCAAAGGGGACAGGGGTGTTCGGTGTAGGGAGTGGGCTGGATGGGCCGGCTCGGGTGGATTAGGCCCAGGGGATAGGGGGCTTTCTCTTTTTCCCTTTTGCCTTTTCTTTTGCTCTTTTCTTTTTACAGAAAAATGCTATGCAATATTTGAGCTGCAAAGGAGTTCTGTAAAATGTGGGACTTGGCCAAATAAATACATTACAATATTTGGCACCTGCCACAAAAAGCTTGGGCGGAGTTTGAATTGTTTTGGATTTTTCACAAAAGCAAAGGGCATTTTAATAGGCTGTTTTGGCTCTATTAAAAGCATTAGGCCCATTTAGAGTTGATGATGATGTTGTGTTCCTTAACAATAATTAGTTTTGGATTATTTGCTAAAAGGTGAACATTTTTCCAACAAGTTTTGATTAACTTCCTTTTGCACTTTGACTTTGAATGGAATTCAAAGAAGGAATATTAAAAGAGATATTATCCCAACATGATTATTATTGCAAAACTCAACATCTTAGCATCATCATGATGGATTACTATAGCATGACACTGGGGGTGTTACATTCGCGTCAAATAATAGGCGCAAGCGAACACTCCGCAGCATTGCCGAAATCTGCCATGTAGTAGCAATAAATCCATGGAGTGGCACGGCTATTACCTTCAATGCCAGTGACGAACCTAAATTCCGAACAACCCAAGCACTAGCCGCACTGGTCCTCGGTCCAATTGTGGACGGCTTTCGACTCACCAAAGTATTCATGGACGGCGGCAGCGGATTAAACCTCATCTATGAGGAAACTCTTCAAAAAATGGAAATAGACTGGAACCGCATTGAGCAAAGTAGCACAAACTTCAGAGGAATCATACCAAGTCTGGAAGCACGATGCGCTGGAAAAATCACACTAGATGTGGTATTCGGTATGCCAGAGAACTATAGGTCCGAAGAAATTACATTTCAAGTGGCCCCGTTCAGCAGTGGATACCACGCCCTTTTAGGATGTGAGGCATTCACGATCTTGCAAGCCGTACCCCATTATGGGTTCATGAAGCTCAAAATGCCCGGGCCCAATGGAATCATTACTCTCGCCAGTGATCCGGACACAGCACTCCGCACCGAAAACAAAACAGCCGTGCTGGCCCTTGAGGCATTATCCGAAGCCCTCTCGGCCGAGGAATTAACCACGCTACGCTCCACAGTGGACAGGGACGACGTGATACTCGATAAGAGATCCAAGTCCATCTCGTTTAAACCAGCGGATGAAATAGTCAAATTCCAAGTCCACCCAACGGACCCTACAAAAACAGCCTGCATCGAGGCACAGTTAAACCCTGCCGTGGACGCCGCACTACGAGAGTTCCTACGCGAGAATTGGGACATATTCGCCTGGCATCCCTCAGACATGCCAGGAATCCCATGCAGGCTGGCCGAGCATAGCCTCAATATCCTAAAGGGATTCAATCCGGTCAAGCAGGCTCTTCGGCGTTTCTCCGAACCTAAGAGACATGCCATGGGAGAGGAACTAGCCAAGTTATTGGAGGCCGGATTCATCAGAGAAATAAAACACCCGGACTGGCTAGCAAACCTGGTGATGGTACCAAATAAGGATAAATCCTGGCGCCTTTGCATCGATTTCAAGGACCTCAATAAATCTTGCCCAAAGGATCCCTTCCCCCTCCCCCGCATTGATCAAATTATTGATGCTACCGCAGGACACGAGTCATTGTGTTTCCTCGACGCATACTCCGGTTACCACCAAATCAAGATGGCGGAGTCCGACCAAGCCACAACGGCATTTATCACACCATACGGTCCCTTCTGTTTCAACACAATGCCTTTTGGGCTCAAAAACGCCGGCGCAACATATCAGCGCATGATTCAGACATGTCTGGAGAAACAAATCGGCAAAACAATAGAGGCATACGTAGATGATGTGGTCGTCAAAACCAAACACGTCGACTCTCTGATAGACGACTTGAGGCTCACATTCGACAACCTCTGAACATACGACATCAAGCTCAATCCGGAAAAATGCATTTTCGGCGTAGCAGTCGGAAAGCTCCTGGGTTTCATTGTCTCCAGTAGAGGTATTAAAGCTAATCTGGCCAAAATCCAAGCTTTGTCACAGTTGGCTACCCCAACAGACCTCAAACAAATCCAGAAGTTCACTGGATGTGTGGCGGCTCTAAGCCGCTTTATCTCCCGCTTAGGAGAAAAGGCATTACCCCTTTATCGCCTCCTTCGGTGCACCGAACACTTCGAGTGGACGGACGCTGCCACAACCGGATTGGATGAAATAAAAGCCATACTGGCAACCAACCCAATCCTGGCCGCGCCAAACATCGGCGAACCAATGCTATTATACATTGCGGCAAATCATCAGGTTGTAAGCGCAGTGCTCGTCGTCGAACGATAAGCGGACGGACATAAATTCCCTCTTCAAAAGCCGATATATTATGTATCCACTGTCCTCACTCCATGCAAATCACGGTACCCACATTATCAAAAGATAGCTTATGCGGTATTCATGGCATCCTAGAAACTGCGACACTACTTTCAAGAGTGTTCGATTACAGTAGCCTCGGAGGTGCCACTCAATGATATCATAAACAAACGCGACGCCACGGGCCGGATTGCTAAATGGGCCATCATCCTGACGTCCCCAGCCGGAGATACATTTCAATACGTACTGCAGATACTGTATACAGATTCCAACAATGCAGCCGAATACGAAGCCCTGTTACATGGTCTTCGGATGGCAGTTTCCATGGGCATTCAGCGCCTGGAGGTGCGTGGGGACTCGAACCTCGCAATATCCCAAATAAGTGGAGACTTTGATGCCAAGGATCCGAAGATGGAAGCCTATTGTAACGCCGTCCTAAAAATGTCAGCTCGGTTCGAGGGGCTCGAATTTCACCATGTGGCTCGGGAAAACAATCAGGCGGCGGATATCCTCGCCCGCATCGGCGCAAAACGCGATGCGGTCCCCCCAACATCTTTTTAGAGAGGTTGTTTAAGCCATCCGTGGTATGGGAGGGGGGCACCAGCAATATTAGTCCGGAACCGGCCACAACACTTGATACAGAACACTCTGACATAATCGGGGGCTCTGCCACCGAAACAACACCTTCAGCCCACATAATAATGGCCATCATAGCCCCGTGGACAAAACCATTCCTGGCCTACCTAACTAGGCAGGAACTTCTGGAGGACCAAAATGAGGCACGCTGCATAGTGCGGCGATCTAAGGCCTACAGGGTCCATGAGGGAGAACTGTATAAAAAAGCACTACTGGAGTCCTTCAAAGGTGCATCTCCGAAGAGGAAGGGCGGAACCTTTTGGCAGAAATTCACGCCGGACTCGGCGGCCACCACACCGCAGCTCGGGCTCTTGTAAGCAAGGCCTTTCGTACAGTATTCTATTGGCCGACGGCCTGGGCAGACGCACAGGACTTGGTCCAACGCTGCGCCGGTTGCCAGCTTTTTGCAAATCAAAGCCACATGCCACCCACCGCCCTCCAAACAATCCCCATTACGTGGCCCTTCGCGGTCTGGGGGCTTGACATGGTTGGACCCCTTAAAGGGGAACCCACAAGAAAAAAATACTTACTGGTCATGATGGATAAATTCACCAAATGGATAGAAGCCAAACCTGTTAAAACAGCCGAATCCGGACCGGTGATAGACTTTATATCCGGGGTTGTACACCGTTATGGCGTCCCCCACAGCATCATCACTGACAACAGCACGAACTTCACGGCCAATGAGGTAAAACTCCGGTGCAGCAAAATGGGCATCAAGCTCGATTATGCTTCAGTCTATCACCCACAAACCAATGGCCAAGTTGAGCGAGCAAACGGTCTTATAATGAGCGACATTAAACCCAGATTAGTGCGGTCCTTAATGGAGTCTAACACGCACTGGGTAGAAGAGCTCGACTCCGTACTCTGGGGGCTGCGGACCACGCTGAATCGTAGTACCGGATATACACCCTTCTTTATGGTGTACGACGCAGAGGCAGTCTTGCCCCGTGACATAATTCATGACTCACCTTGAGTGCGCATGTACGAAGAAAGAGAAGCCGAGGTCGATTGGCAGGACAGTCTGGACACCCTGGAGGAGGAGCGCGATGTGGCAAAAGCCCGTTCCGCATTTTATCAGCAACAGGCTCGCAGATACCAAAGCAGAGAAGTACGGGCCAAAACTTATAATGTTGGCGAACTAGTTCTACGCCTGCCGGATAAGAAAAAGAACAAGCTCGAGCCCAAATGGGAAGGTCCCTTCATTATTGACCAAGTTCTGACTGGTGGAGCATACCGTCTGCGGGATGCATCGAATAATCGACTCGAGCCGAACCGATGGAACGCGACCAGGCTCCGAAGATTCTAAGCCTAGAGCCGGACTCTATGTTCGTCTCCTTCCTCTGTCCATTTTTTGCATATACATTATCTGTCTTGTTTTTCTTTCTTTCTTTCTTTTATTCTTTCTCTAGGCCTTCAAGGGCCAAGTTGTGCCTCGCTTGCACATTATAGATGCGCTAGCCGCGCTCATCATACCTGGGGGCTTCTTTCACAGAAGCTTAACTATTTATGTGGGCCTCATGCCCCGCACATGTGTTATACTTCCGCATGTACCCTTTTTCGCCATTATATGCATCGATATGACTTAACTTTTGGCCAAGCTGGGTTGCCTGGCTCTTGTATTTATGCCCTACGTTCCCATTAATTTGGCTAGGGCATGATACGTCTCCAACGTATCTATAATTTTTGATTGCTCCATGCTATATTATCTACTGTTTTGGATTATATTGGGCTTTATTTTCCACTTTTATATTATTTTTGGGACTAACCTATTAACTGGAGGCCCATCCCAGAACTGTTCTTTTTTGCCTATTTCAGTGTTTCGAAGAAACGGAATATCAAATGGAGTCCAAACAGAATAAAATCTTCGGGAACGTGATTTTCTCACCGAACGTGATCCAGGAAACTTGGACCCTGCTCCAAGGAACAAAAGAGGTGGTCACGAGGGTGGGGGGCGCCCCCCCTAGGGCGCGCCCCCCTGCCTCATGGGCCCCTCGTTGCTCCTCCGGCATACTTCTTCCTCCTATATATACACACGTACCCCCAAATGATCAGAATAGGAGCCAAAAACCTAATTCCACCGCCACAACTTTCTGTATCCATGAGATTCCATCTTGGGGACTGTTCCGGAGCTCCGCCGGAAGAGGGCCGTCATCACGGAGGGCTTCTACATCATCCTAGCCCCTCCGATGAAGTGTGAGTAGTTTACCTCAGACCTTCGGGTCCATAGTTAGTAGCTAGATGGCTTCTTCTCTCTCTTTGAATCTCAATACAAAGTTCTCCCCCTCTCTCATGGAGATCTATTCGATGTAATCTTCTTTTTGCGGTGTGTTTGTTGAGATCGATGAATTGTGGGTTTATGATCAAGTATATCTATGAATAATATTTGAATCTTCTCTGAATTCTTTTATGCATGATTGGTTATCTTTGCAAGTCTCTTTGAATTATCCGTTTGGTTTTGCCAACTAGATTGGTAGTTCTTGCCATGGGAGAAGTGCTTAGCTTTGGGTTCGATCTTGCGGTGTCCTTTCCCAGTGACAGAAGGGGCAGCAAGGCACGTATTGCATCGTTGCCATCGAGGATAACAGATGGGGTTTATTTCATATTGCATGAATTTATCTCTCTACATCATGTCATCTTGCTTAAGGTGTTACTCTGTTTTTAACTTAATACTCTAGATGCATGCTGGATAGCGGTCGATGAGTGGAGTAATAGTAGTAGATGCAGAATCGTTTCGATCTACTTGTCACGGACGTGATGCCTATATACATGATCATGCCTAGATATTCTCATAATTATGCACAATTCTATCAATTGCTCAACAGTAATTTGTTCACCCACCGTAGAATACTTATGCTCTTGAGAGAAGCCACTAGTGAAACCTATGGCCCCCGGGTCTATTCTCATCATATCAATCTCCATCACTTTTATATTGTTTTGCTATTTACTTTGCCTTTACTTTTTACTTTGCATCTTTATACCAAAAATATTCTATCTATCAGATCTCACTCTCGTAAGTGACCGTGAAGGGCTTGACAACCCCTAATCGCGTTGGTTGCGAGTAGCTATCGCTTTGTGCAGGTATGAGGGACTTGAGCGTGGGCTCCTACTGGATTGATACCTTGGTTCTCAAAAACTGAGGGAAATACTTACGCTACTTTGCTGCATCATCCCTTCCTCTTCGGGGAAAACCAATGCAAGCTCAAGATGTAGCAGGGCATAAGGGGAGCACCTCTGCGATTGTTACTGCCGGGTCAGCCAGATGTGTACCTCAGACTGGGTGAAGCCGAAAGCTAGTGTTCCTAAGGGGATATTCGGTCGGTGAACAAAAGATGATTTTTATTTATTTTCCGTATGTGCCCCCAGATGTTTTTTCCTGCTTTTCCTATCGCAGTCCGGACATGCATTTTAGGGCATGTGTACCCAGGGAAAGGAACCCTTAACGGAAATATTCTCCCTGGAAGATGTTTCTTACTACCCATGTAATATAACATAACTAGTTGGGCACTTGTCTGTTCAAGCACTAATGACCCCTACGCCTAGTCTCCACGCATACCCCAGTTCTTATATAACTGAGCGGGTATTCAGATACACTCCGGACTATCAGGTCCCGAGGTTGAAGTGGAAAGGTCTGCCATGACAAATGATCTACAATCCGGCTAGAAGGCATTATACATGTCACTTTCATTACATAGTCATGCAGACTGACTAAATTCCTCGTCTATACCATCCAACAGGCGGTCTAGCCTACAATCCTGTTGGGAATACTTTGCGGCTAATTCTACTTTCCCATAAACTAAGCTAACGGGGATCTCTTTTCCGTCAGGCCCCACAGGTCCGACCTCGGCCATGTGATTTGGGTCAGCCTTGGTATACCGCGTCTTCACCATGGCCCAGGCTTCCCTGGCACCTTGATGGCAGGCCGATATCTTCCAGAATCGGAAGCATCACCGTGCTCCCTTGAGCTTCTCCATAAGCTTTGCAACGCCTTCTGGCAGGGAGACGGATGGCCACAAGGCCTGGGCAAAACTTGCATCACCTGCCGAACTTGTTCGTGTAGTTGTGAGAGCTCGGATAGAAGATCACCCGCTGACCCGGGCATTTCCTCCGCGGGACGACCCGTCAGCATACCTACAGACATAACGCTGTTAGCCGGCTTCTTCATCGAACTCCTCCAAAAGGATTCGTTCAAGCACTTACTGAAAATGCCGCGTCGAAGCCTCTTATTCTCCTTCTCGGAGTCTGCAAGCTGGGCTCGAACGTCTTTTAGTTCCACGCTCAGCTTGGTATTGGCGTCTTGGAGATTGTTTTTCTCCCGCCTGACCTCAGTCAGCACGCGTTCGCCAGCCTTTAGTTGTCGCACGGCATGCTGGTCCTTCGGATTTTCTCGGGATTCATCTGCAACATCTATTGTTAGATCTGCAGCCACGCCGCACACTATATGGTAACCATCATTTTTTAAAGTAAATGCTACCAGCGGGGGACTTCTTCGGTTCCTTCAATGCGGCAACAGCGGCCCGCGGTTGGTTCTTGCATTCCTCCAGCTCCTGTGACAGCCGAGTATTCTTCTCTGTAAGAACCTGCACAATAAAGATGATCCTTAAATCAGTTCTGCTAACTGTTTCAAGTCTCAGGGGCTACTGATACATATAATCGTTAGATTTACTTACCCGTACATCCTTTACATACTGATTCGTGGCTCTGGCTAGACCATCTTGAGCAGCACGGAGGTACGCCTCTCCAGAATTGAAGGCATCAAATGCCTTTGGCAAGAAACAAGCGTCGCGGAGTACAGCCCGGCGGCGCCTATGATTCATGGCGCTTTCCACTTCTGAATTTGTGGCAGATAATCTATCCACATCCTCTGTAGGGGGATTATCCGGCGCTCGCCCCATATCGGCTTCCGCCTCTATGTCCGGTCCTGGCGCCCGACTGGTGGAAGCGTGATTAGCAACGTCGCCGGACATATTCCGGCGAGCGTTTTTTCTGTTAAAGAAACACGGGCGTCATTACATTTCGAGAAAGACGACAACCACGGAGCGGGGTTTCTGCTATACCTTTGCGCCAGCGTCTCCGTCCTGACCGCCTTTCTTTTTGGCCTGCCTGGCCTCGGTGCCTCTTGTTGGCGAGTTGCTGCGGGTTCGGTAGGGCTTCTCGAATGCCTTCCCTGTAAAAACGCCATATGTATATGGTAGGTGAAGTGTATAAAAGGGGATCCTAGTTTTTGGAGTTGGGATTTTTGGTTTTTCTTACGTGCGACGCAGGAAGCAGTCCGGGATAGTCAGCCGTAATGGCCACCATGGCATCATCGCAGCTTAACTGATAGAACTGCCGGTCTATCAGCTCCACGAATATGACCGGATCTTCTTCGAGTCCAGAGTCAAGGGCCCGGTCAGGGTCCTCTGGTTGTGGAGATGGGCTGCTGACCTCCCTTATGGATTTTCGCAGTTCCTGCCGCAAAATGGCAAGGTGAGTACCTACGACAAAGAATGCGGGAAGAATGGGAGTAACGAGATATAACTCACCCAGCTTGGAGGGTTGTACATGGAGAATCCATCCCGTGGATTTATGTGGATGAACTCCTCTTTCTCTCCTTTGAACAATTCGGACAGAATTTTTGCTAAAGCGGCACCATCGCCCGGACCTTTACGTCTGCAACGGGTAGCGTCATCTTCCCCGTTAAAACACCACAAGGGGTGTCCTCGATATTGAAGTGGTTGCACTCCCCGCATTATGCATATTGACATAACTTCGATTACTGTCAATCCTGATTGAGCCAGTGCTTTAATACGGCTCATCAGGTAAAGGACTTCCCGTTGTCTTCCTCCTGGGGGCTCCGTGGTCACCAACTTCGGTGTTTCTTCAGAGGAGCATTACTAAACTCAGGAAGACCCCGCCGAACAGGGTCCGGAAGGGGGACGTCCTCCATATAAAACCATTCCGAAGGCCAGTCTTCGGACGTCTTCTTCGGAGTACCGGACAAGTATCTGGTTTCGGTGATGCGCCATATCTCAGCCCTGCCCACTTGATAAAGTGACCCCTTCTGTGTGCGAGGGACGAGGAAAAATAACCTTTTCCACAGCTCGAAATGAGCGTCGCAACCCAGGAACAACTCGCAGAGGGCAACATAGCCGGCGATGTGTAAAATGGAGGCAGGGGTGAAATTATGCAATTGGAGGCCATAGAACTCCAGGAGCCCATGGAGGAAGGGATGAATCGGAAATCCGAGTCCCCTCAATAAATAAGGGACAAGGCATATCCACTCCTCCGTAGAGGGGCTGGGAAAGCTCTCCGCTTGCTCCCCGCCAATATAGGTGGCGAGCCCGGCTCGAACGGGCACCATATACGCAGGAGGGAGAAATCCCTTAGTCTACAATTCGACTAGTCGACTGTGTGGGACTGAACACCTCTCCCAATCACCTGGCTTAGGGCTACGGGGGCGGGAGGGGGAGCTACGGAGGTCGGCCATGCTGGAGTGGATCTTTCTGAAACACGCTCTCATGGATTCTCGCCGGGGGAGGATGGTATGGATCGGATCTATGAATCCCCTGAAGGAAATATGCCCTAGAGGCAATAATAAAGTTATTATTTTTTTCCTTAAATCATGATAAGTGTTTATTATTCATGCTAGAATTGTATTAACCGGAAACATAATACATGTGTGAATACATAGACAAACAGAGTGTCACTAGTATGCCTCTACTAGACTAGCTCGTTAATCAAAGATGGTTATGTTTCCTAACCATGAACAAAGAGTTGTTATTTGATTAACGAGGTCACATCATTAGTTGAATGATCTGATTGACATGACCCATTATATTAGCTTAGCACCCGATCGTTTAGTATGTTGCTATTGCTTTATCCATGAATTATACATGTTCCTATGACTATGAGATTATGCAACTCCCGTTTGCCGGAGGAACACTTTGGGTACTACCAAACGTCACAACGTAACTGGGTGATTATAAAGGAGTACTACAGGTGGCTCGGTGGCTCCAAAGGTAGATGTTGGGTTGGCGTATTTCGAGATTAGGATTTGTCACTCCGATTGTCGGAGAGGTATCTCTGGGCCCTCTCGGTAAATGCACATCACTTAAGCCTTGCAAGCATTGCAACTAATGATTAGTTGTGAGATGATGTATTACGGAACGAGTAAAGAGACTTGCCGGTAACGAGATTGAACTAGGTATTGGATACCGACGATCGAATCTCGGGCAAGTAACATACGGACAAAGACAACGTATGTTGTTATGCGGTCTGACCGATAAAGATCTTCGTAGAATATGTAGGAGCCAATATGCGCATCCAGGTCCCTCTATTGGTTATTGACCGGAGATGTGTCTCGGTCATGTCTACATTGTTCTCGACCGTAGGGTCCGCACGCTTAAGTTACGATGACAGTTATTATGAGTTTATGCATTTTGATGTACCGAAGTAGTTCGGAGTCCCGGATGTGATCACGGACATGACGAGGAGTCTCGAAATGGTCGAGACATAAAGATTGATATATTGGAAGCCTATGTTTGGACATCGGAAGTGTTCCGGGTGAAATCGGGATTTTACCGGATTACCGGGAGGGTTACCGGAACCCCCCGGGAGCCAAATGGGCTAACATGGGCCTTAGTGGAAAGGTGAGAAGGCAGCCCACATAGGGCTGCGCCTCCCCCCCTCTCCCTAGTCCTATTAGGACTAGGAGAGGGGCCGGCCACCTCTCTCTCCCTCTCCCCTTTAAGGAATCCTATTAGGAATAGGATTGAGGGGGGGAGTCCTACTCCCGGTAGGAGTAGGACTCCTCCTGCGCCTCCCTCCTTGGCCGGCCAGCCTCCCCCCCTTCATCCTTTATATACGGGGGCAGGGGACACCCCAACACACAAGTTGATCCTTGAGATCGTTCCTTAGCCGTGTGCGGTGCCCCCTGCCACCAAATTCCACCTCGATCATACCGTTACAGTGCTTAGGCGAAGCCCTGCGTCCCCTGCGTCGGTAGTACATCAAGATCGTCACCACGCCGTCGTGCTGACGGAACTCTTCCTCGACGCTTTGCTGGATCGGAGCCCGAGGATCGTCATCGAGCTGAACGTGTGCTAAGAACTCGGAGGTGCCGGAGTAACGGTGCTTGGATCGGTCGGATCGGGAAGAAGACGTACGACTACTTCCTCTACGTTGTGTCAACGCTTCCGTTGCGATCTACAAGGGTACGTAGATCATACTCTCCCCTCGTTGCTATGCATCACCATGATCTTGCGTGTGCGTAGGAATTTTTTTGAAATTACTACGTTCCCCAACAGTGGCATCCAAGCCTGGTTTTATGGTTTGATGTTATTTGCACGAGTAGAACACAAGTGAGTTGTGGGCGATACAAGTCATACTTCCTACCAGCATGTCATACTTTGGTTCGGCGGTATTGTTGGACGAGACGATCCGGACCAACCTTACGCATACTCTTATGCGAGACCGGTTCCCTCGACGTGCTTTGCACATAGATGGCTTGCGGAAGACTGTCTCTCCAACTTTAGTTGAACCGAGTGTGACTACGCCCGGTCCTTGAGAAGGTTAAAACGGAGTCTATTTGACAAACTATCGTTGTGGTTTTGATGCGTAGGTGAGATGAGTTCTTACTTAAGCCCGTAGCAGCCACGTAAAACTTGCAACAACAAAGTAGAGGACGTCTAACTTGTTTTTGCAAGGCATGTTGTGATGTGATATGGTCAAGGCATGATGCTAAATTTTATTGTATGAGATGATCATGTTTTGTAACCGAGTTATCGGCAACTGGCAGGAGCCATATGGTTGTCGCTTTATTGTATGCAATGCAATCGCGATGCAATGCTTTACTTTATTACTAAGCGGTAGTGATAGTTGTGGAAGCATAAGATTGGCGAGACGACAACGATGCTACGATGGAGATCAAGGTGTCGTGCCGGCGACGATGGTGATCATGACGGTGCTTCGGAGATGGAGATCACAAGCACAAGATGATGATGGCCATATCATATCACTTATATTGATTGCATGTGATGTTTATCCTTTTATGCATCTTATCTTGCTTTGATTGACGGTAGCATTATAAGATGATCTCTCACTAAATTATCAAGAAGTGTTCTCCCTGAGTATGCACCGTTGCAAAAGTTCTTCGTGCTGAGACACCACGTGATGATCGGGTGTGATAGGCTCTACGTTCAAATACAACGGGTGCAAAACAGTTGCACACGCGGAATACTCAGGTTATACTTAATGAGCCAAGCATATGCAGATATGGCCTCGAAACACAGAGACCAAAAGGTCGAGCGTGAATCATATAGTAGATATGATCAACATAACGATGTTCACCATTGAAAACTACTCCATATCACGTGATGATCGGGTATGGTTTAGTTGATTTGGATCACGTGATCACTTAGAGGATTAGAGGGATGTCTATCTAAGTGGGAGTTCTTAATTAATTTGATTAACTGAACATAAAACTTATCATGAACTTAGTACCTGATAGTATCTTGCTTGTTTATGTTGATTGTAGATAGATGGCTCGTGCTGTTGTTCCGTTGAATTTTAATGCGTTCCTTGAGAAAGCAAAGTTGAAAGATGATGGTAGCAATTACACGGACTGGGTCCGTAACTTGAGGATTATCCTCATTGCTGCACAGAAGAATTACGTCCTGGAAGCACCGCTGGGTGCCAGGCCTGCTGCTAGAGCAACACCAGAAGTTATGAACGTCTGGCAAAGCAAAGCTGATGACTACTCGATAGTTCAGTGTGCCATGCTTTACGGCTTAGAATCGGGACTTCAACGACGTTTTGAACGTCATGGAGCATATGAGATGTTCCAGGAGTTGAAGTTAATATTTCAAGCAAATGCCCGAATTGAGAGATATGAAGTCTCCAATAAGTTCTATAGCTGCAAGATGGAGGAGAATAGTTCTGTCAGTGAGCATATACTCAAAATGTCTGGGTATAATAACCACTTGATTCAATCGGGAGTTACTCTTCTAGATGATTGCGTCATTGACAGAATTCTCCAATCACTGCCACCAAGCTACAAGAGCTTTGTGATGAACTATAATATGCAAGGGATGAACAAGACTATTCCCGAGCTCTTCGTGATGCTTAAAGCTGCGGAGGTAGAAATCAAGAAGGAGCATCAAGTGTTGATGGTTAACAAAACCACTAGTTTCAAGAAAAAGGGCAAAGGGAAAAAGAAGAAGGGGAACTTCAAGAAGAACAGCAAGCAAGTTGCTGCTCAAGAGAAGAAACCCAAGTCTGGACCTAAGCCTGAAATTGAGTGCTTCTACTGCAAGCAGACTGGTCACTGGAAGCGCAACTGCCCCAAGTATTTGGCAGATAAGAAGGATGGCAAGGTGAACAAAGGTATATGTGATATACATGTTATTGATGTGTACCTTACTAATGGTCGCAGTAGCACCTGGGTATTTGATACTGGTTCTGTTGCTAATATTTGCAACTCGAAACAGGGACTACAGAATAAGCGGACACTAGCAAAGGACGAGGTGACGATGTGCGTGGGAAACGGTTCCAAAGTCGATGTGATCGCGGTCAGCACGCTACCTCTACATCTACTTTCGGGATTAATATTAGACCTAAATAATTGTTATTTGGTGCCAGCGTTGAGCATGAACATTATATCTGGATCTTGTTTAATGCGAGACGGTTATTCATTTAAATCAGAGTATAATGGTTGTTCTATTTATATGAGTAATATCTTTTATGGTCATGCACCCTTGAAGAGTGGTCTATTTTTGATGAATCTCGATAGTAGTAGTACACATATTCATAATGTTGAAACCAAAAGATGCAGAGTTGATAATGAAAGTGCAACTTATTTGTGGCACTGCCGTTTAGGTCATATCGGTGTAAAGCGCATGAAGAAACTCCATGCTGATGGACTTTTGGAACCACTTGATTATGAATCACTTGGTACTTGCAAACCGTGTCTCATGGGCAAGATGACTAAAACACCGTTCTCCGGTACTATGGAGAGAGCAACAGATTTGTTGGAAATCATACATACCGATGTATGTGGACCGATGAATATTGAGGCTCGTGGCGGATATCGTTATTTTCTCACCTTCACAGATGACTTAAGCAGATATGGGTATATCTACTTAATGAAACACAAGTCTGAAACATTTGAAAAGTGCAAAGAATTTCAGAGTGAAGTTGAAAATCATCGTAACAAGAAAATAAAGTTTCTACGATCTGATCGTGGAGGAGAATATTTGAGTTACGAGTTTGGTGTACATTTGAAAAATTGTGGAATAGTTTCGCAACTCACGCCACCCGGAACACCACAGCATAATGGTGTGTCCGAACGTCGTAATCGTACTTTACTAGATATGGTGCGATCTATGATGTCTCTTACTGATTTACCGCTATCGTTTTGGGGATACGCTCTAGAGACGGCCGCATTCACGTTAAATAGGGCACCATCAAAATCCGTTGAGACGACGCCTTATGAACTATGGTTTGGCAAGAAACCAAAGTTGTCGTTTCTTAAAGTTTGGGGCTGCGATGCTTATGTGAAAAAGCTTCAACCTGATAAGCTCGAACCCAAATCAGAGAAATGTGTCTTCATAGGATATCCAAAGGAAACTGTTGGATACACCTTCTATCACAGATCCGAAGGCAAGACTTTTGTTGCTAAGTTCGGAAACTTTCTAGAGAAGGAGTTTCTCTCGAAAGAAGTGGGAGGAAAGTAGAACTTGATGAGGTAACTGTACCTACTCCTTTATTGAGAAGTAGTACATCACAGAAAACTGTTTCTGCGACACCTACACCAATAAGTGAGGAAGCTAATGATGATGATCATGAAACTTTAGATCAAGATACTACAGAAACTCGTAGATCAACCAGAGTGAGATCCGCACCAGAGTGGTACGGTAATCCTGTTCTGGAGGTCATGATATTAGATCATGATGAACCTACGAACTATGAAGAAGCGATGGTGAGCCCAGATTCCGTAAAGTGGCTTGAAGCCATGAAATCTGAGATGGGATCCATGTATGAGAACAAAGTATGGACTTTGGTTGACTTGCCCGATGATCGGCAAGCAATTGAGAATAAATGGATCTTTAAGAAGAAGACTGACGCTGATGGTAATGTTACTGTCTACAAAGCTCGACTTGTCGCAAAAGGTTTTCGACAAGTTCAAGGGATTGACTACGATGAGACTTTCTCACCCGTAGCGATGCTTAAGTCTGTCCGAATCATGTTAGCAATTGCCGCATTTTATGATTATGAAATTTGGCAGATGGATGTCAAAACTGCATTCCTGAATGGATTTCTGGAAGAAGAGTTGTATATGATGCAACCGGAAGGTTTTGTCGATCCAAAGGGAGCTAACAAAGTGTGCAAGCTCCAGCGATCCATTTATGGACTGGTGCAAGCCTCTCGGAGTAGGAATAAACGCTTTGATAGTGTGATCAAAGCATTTGGTTTTATACAGACTTTCGGAGAAGCCTGTATTTACAAGAAAGTGAGTGGGAGCTCTATAGCATTTCTGATATTATATGTGGATGACATATTACTGATTGGAAATGATATAGAATTTCTGGATAGAATAAAGGGATACTTGAATAAAAGTTTTTCAATGAAAGACCTCGGTGAAGCTGCTTACATATTAGGCATAAAGATCTATAGAGATAGATCAAGACGCTTAATTGGACTTTCACAAAGCACATACCTTGACAAGATTTTGAAGAAGTTCAAAATGGATCAAGCAAAGAAAGGGTTCTTGCCTGTGTTACAAGGTGTGAGATTGAGTAAGACTCAAAGCCCGACCACTGCAGAAGATAGAGAGAAAATAAAAGATGTTCCCTATGCTTCAGCCATAGGCTCTATCATGTATGCAATGCTGTGTACCAGACCTGATGTGTGCCTTGCTATAAGTTTAGCAGGGAGGTACCAAAGTAATCCAGGAGTGGATCACTGGACAGCGGTCAAGAACATCCTGAAATACCTGAAAAGGACTAAGGATATGTTTCTCGTATATGGAGGTGACAAAGAGCTCACCGTAAGAGGTTACGTTGATGCAAGCTTTGACACTGATCCGGACGATTCTAAATCGCAAACCGGATACGTGTTTACATTAAACGGTGGAGCTGTCAGTTGGTGCAGTTCTAAACAAAGCGTCGTAGCGGGATCTACATGTGAAGCAGAATACATAGCTGCTTCGGAAGCAGCGAACGAAGGAGTCTGGATGAAGGAGTTCATATCCGATCTAGGTGTCATACCTAGTGCATCGGGTCCAATGAAAATCTTTTGTGACAATACTGGTGCTATTGCCTTGGCGAAGGAATCCAGATTTCACAAAAGGACCAAACACATCAAGAGACGCTTCAACTCCATCCGGGATTTAGTCCAGGTGGGAGACATAGAGATTTGCAAGATACATACGGATCTGAATGTTGCAGACCCGTTGACTAAGCCTCTTCCACGAGCAAAACATGATCAGCACCAAGACTCCATGGGTGTTAGAATCATTACGGTGTAATCTAGATTATTGACTCTAGTGCAAGTGGGAGACTGAAGGAAATATGCCCTAGAGGCAATAATAAAGTTATTATTTATTTCCTTAAATCATGATAAGTGTTTATTATTCATGCTAGAATTGTATTAACCGGAAACATAATACATGTGTGAATACATAGACAAACAGAGTGTCACTAGTATGCCTCTACTAGACTAGCTCGTTAATCAAAGATGGTTATGTTTCCTAACCATGAACAAAGAGTTGTTATTTGATTAACGAGGTCACATCATTAGTTGAATGATCTGATTGACATGACCCATTATATTAGCTTAGCACCCGATCGTTTAGTATGTTGCTATTGCTTTATCCATGAATTATACATGTTCCTTATATCATGATAAATGTTTATTATTCATGCTAGAATTGTATTAACCGGAAACATAATACATGTGTGAATACATAGACAAACAGAGTGTCACTAGTATGCCTCTACTAGACTAGCTCGTTAATCAAAGATGGTTATGTTTCCTAACCATGAACAAAGAGTTGTTATTTGATTAACGAGGTCACATCATTAGTTGAATGATCTGATTGACATGACCCATTATATTAGCTTAGCACCCGATCGTTTAGTATGTTGCTATTGCTTTATCCATGAATTATACATGTTCCTATGACTATGAGATTATGCAACTCCCGTTTGCCGGAGGAACACTTTGGGTACTACCAAACGTCACAACGTAACTGGGTGATTATAAAGGAGTACTACAGGTGGCTCCAAAGGTAGATGTTGGGTTGGCGTATTTCGAGATTAGGATTTGTCACTCCGATTGTCGGAGAGGTATCTCTGGGCCCTCTCGGTAATGCACATCACTAAAGCCTTGCAAGCATTGCAACTAATGAGTTAGTTGCGGGATGATGTATTACGAACGAGTAAAGAGACTTGCCGGTAACGAGATTGAACTAGGTATTGGATACCGACGATCGAATCTCGGGCAAGTAACATACCGATGACAAAGGGAACAACGTATGTTGTTATGGTCTAACCGAAGATCTTCGTAGAATATGTGGGAGGTTACCGGAACCCCTCGGGAGCCAAATGGGCTAACATGGGCCTTAGTGGAAAGGTGAGAAGGCAGCCCACATAGGGCTGCGCCTCCCCCCCTCTCCCTAGTCCTATTAGGACTAGGAGAGGGGCCGGCCACCTCTCTCTCCCTCTCCCCTTTAAGGAATCCTATTAGGAATAGGATTGAGGGGGGGAGTCCTACTCCCGGCAGGGGGAGGGCTCCTCCTGCGCCTCCCTCCTTGGCCGGCCAGCCTCCCCCCCTTCATCCTTTATATACGGGGGCAGGGGACACCCCAAGACACACCAGTTGATCCTTGAGATCGTTCCTTAGCCCCTTAGCCGTGTGCGGTGCCCCCTGCCACCAAATTCCACCTCGATCATACCGTTACAGTGCTTAGGCGAAGCCCTGCGTGTACATCAAGATCGTCACCACACCGTCGTGCTGACGGAACTCTTCCTCGACGCTTTGCTGGATCGGAGCCCGAGGATCGTCATCGAGCTGAACGTGTGCTAAGAACTCGGAGGTGCCGGAGTAACGGTGCTTGGATCGGTCGGATCGGGAAGAAGACGTACGACTACTTCCTCTACGTTGTGTCAACGCTTCCGTTGCGATCTACAAGGGTACGTAGATCATACTCTCCCCTCGTTGCTATGCATCACCATGATCTTGCGTGTGCGTAGGAAATTTTTTGAAATTACTACGTTCCCCAACATCCCCATCCCTTTAATAGGCAATTTATTTATCTAGCTAGGGGGGTGAATGTAAAAATGCCCTGGCGCCTCGTATTCATTCGACGCGTGGAAGATAGCCCTTATTGGGCATAGAAGCCAAGAGGTTCAACATTTATGGGACCGGACACTGCTCAACAAACGTTCGAGATTTGGAGAAGAACCCGCCTTGCAATGCCGAAGACAACACTGTGCGCCGGACTCATCGTCATTGAAGCCTGGTTTGGGGGCTACTGAAGGAGTCCTGGATTAGGGGGTCTCCGGATAGCCGGACTATATCCTTTGGCCGGACTGTTGGACTATGAAGATACAGGATTGAAGACTTCCTCCCGTGTCCGGATGGGACTCTACTTGGCGTGGAAGGCAAGCTAGGCAATACGGATATGTGTATCTCCTCCTTTGTAACCGACCTTGTGTAACCATAGCCCACCTCCGGTGTTTATATAAACCGGAGGGTTTTAGTCCGTAGGACAACATACAATCATACCATAGGCTAGCTTCTAGGGTTTAATTAGCATCTTCGATCTCGTGGTAGATCAACTCTTGTAATACTCATATGATCAAGAATAAATCAAGCAGGACGTAGGGTTTTACCTCCATCAAGAGGGCCCGAACCTGGGTAAAACATCGTGTCCCCTGCCTCCTGTTACCATCCGCCTTAGACGCATAGTTCGGGACCCCCTACCCGAGATCCGCCGGTTTTGACACCGACACTTGTAGATCATGAAAAGAATGCTTTAGGTGCTGGTTATATTGTTTAATTCATTCATGATGCTACTGACAATTATTATGAGGGAGGAATATTTGCTTGTAGGAATTGCAATAATATCAAGTTTCCTCTCTATGTGCTTAAAGTTTTGAAGTTATGGTTGTTTTGCCCTCCTATGCTAGTTGATTATTGTTACCATAAGTTGTTTAATCACAAAATCCCTATGCATAGGAAGAGGGTTAGAGTTAAATGTTCTAGTCATATTCTTCATGATGCTCTCTTTATGTTCCAATTCTTATCCATTATGTGAGCATCATTGAAATCATCATGCCTAACTAGGGGCGTTAAACGATAGCGCTTGTTGGGAGACAACCCAATCTTATTCTTGTTATTTACTTTTTGCTCCTGTTTAGTAATAAATAATTCATATAGCCTCTGTTTATATGTGGTTTTATGTTTAGTTAGTGTTTGAGCCAAGTAGAACCTTTGGGAAGACTTGGGCAAAGTCTTTGTGATCATGCTGTAAAAAATAGAAACTTTAGCGCTCACGAGATTTGCTGCCATTTTTACTTGGGAGTGATATTTAGTTAATTATTTTTGAAGATGATTAATAGATAAATTCCTCAGTTCCAGCAATTTATTTTAGAATTTTTGGGGTTCTAGAAGTATACGTTTGATCCAGATTACTACAGACTGTTTTGTTTTTGACAGATTCTGTTTTTATTGTGTTGTTTGCCTATTTTGATGAATCTATGAGTAGTATCGGAGGGTATGAACCAAGATAAGTTGGAATACAGTAGATATTACGCCAATATGAATTTAGAATGAGTTCACAACAATACCTAAGTGGACATTTATTTTCTTATACTAACGGAGCTTACGAGTTTTTTTGTTAAGTTTTGTGTTGTGAAGTTTTCAAGTTTTGGGTAAAGATACGATGGATTATGTAACATCCCAAATTTTCAATTTGGAATGTTATACATAGATCATTCATTGCATATCATATTTTGTTGCATCTCGTTCTGCGATCCTCGAAATCCTAAGCAACTCAAGGACCCTCGGAGAGAGTTGGGGATTTCCCTGTTTTTCATATTTGAGTATTATCAAATATTGAAACGAGGATTTTTGGTTTTAATTATTTTTCTCTCCGAAAATATTTCATATTAAAAATATATGAGAGGAGATAATATGACTTCTCCAAAATAAATGAAATATTGGAGGAAAAAGATTAAAATCAAATATTTGATTTTATCTGGTGTTTATTGCTATTTTATTTGAATTAGAAAAATTGCACGTTCTTCAAAGTTGCATTTTAGGGTCAAGAAAATGTTCATCTTGTTCTAAATATTTTATTTAGACAGTGAAATTTTGTTTTGGCATTTTTAGTTTTTTTCCAGGATTCATTTAGTTCCGGCGATTTTTTTTTAAGTTTTAGCGCCCGACTGGGCCGAAGCCCAGCCGAGCCGGCACGCTCCCTACGCCGCCGTCTCCGACCTGGAGACTGCGCGCCGCTGCCGCCCGACCCGAAGTCCAGCCGAGACTCTGCCTCCCCGCCGCCTTGCCCCCTCCTCCAAGCAGACCCCCTCCTCTTAAATACGCCGCCCTCGACCCCCCCTCCACCACCCAACCCCGCCGCCAGCCCCGACCGCAGCACCGCCGCCGCCTTTGCCGCGTCGCGCCGCCGCCGCCCTCACACCCCGCCGACGCAGCCCGCCTCACCGAAGCTGCAGCCCCGCCTCGCCGGAGCATCGCCAGAGGTAACGCCGCCGTTGCCGCTGCCGGTTTTTTTAAAAGAAAACCGATTCGGTTTTTTTAGAAACCCTAGTTCGTTTTTTTATAGATCGGTTCGTCGGTTTTTCCCGGTTCGGTTACTTTGCGGACGTTCGTCCGTATGTTCGTTCTAACGAATGTGTTCACCCGTTAGCCACAGACAACGAACGCTCGTTCGTTAGCCTATTCGTCAGTTTTCTTTTTCTC
The DNA here is from genome assembly GCF_003073215.2 of Triticum urartu. Taxonomy (NCBI): domain Eukaryota; kingdom Viridiplantae; phylum Streptophyta; class Magnoliopsida; order Poales; family Poaceae; genus Triticum; species Triticum urartu. Next base: position 718,752,960 of record NC_053023.1, read on the forward strand.
GGATTTTCCGGGATTATTTTCAATCACAATTTCTGATCCGATTTTCGTTTTAGTTTATCTTTTCGCTCATTTGTCGGAATCAGGCGATTCAAGCGCCTAGATCTTCGTCTCGAAACCCTCTTTCCATTTAACCGACTTGAACAAGCTTTTGCTACTGTAAAAAAATTGACCATAGTCCAGATTAGTAAATGGATCTTGTTTCTTTCGCAGTTTGAGTTTCGTCGCTCCGTTTGATTTGATTCTTTTCGCAAAACGGAGTTCCGAAGTTGAACTTTCTGGTTAGATCTTCTTGTTTGAGATTTACCCGTGTTTCTTTGCTTGATTGCTTATGTATGCTATTGTGTGTTTGCGATAGAACACCCGGAGTGCGAAGCATGCTACTACGAGTCCCTAGGTTTTGCGGATCATCAACAAGGCAAGTAACACTTTGATCATACCCCTTTATCACCCAGTTTTTATGCATTAGTTCCAATCCTCAAACATTGAATGGTTAGGATGTGATTAACATGTGGGTTGGGAAGTATTTGATGAGGTAGAACATATTGCCCTGTTATATTCAAACCCTTGGGAGTTACTTCTACGTATTGCTTTTATTGCTATGCTATGCTCGTTGACGTGGTTTGGGTGAGTGAAATCCATGACAGATGTGAGATTGTTAATTAATGGTTCAACTTAAGGTGGCAACTTGAATACATATCTGGGTGGATTTTTTGTTGGGCACCTGGGGAATCCAGTGTTGTCCTAGGATATCTCGGAGTACCCGTGTGATAATCCTATGGTCCGCCACCCAGGCTCAAAGGGAACTGAGATATTTTCATGCTGGAAACTTTCGTGTGCAGCCACAAGCTATTATGGGCTCTAGCATAGTTGAGTAAGTTGCGTGAAGCTCCCGAAGAGGTGGATCAGCAGGTAGAGGGATGTAGGTTGGTATGGTCTGCCCGGAGTAAGGGGTTAATGCTTCTGAAAGACTGTGTCTCGGTCATCCGTTTCTCAAACACCATGTAGTGCGAGAAATCCAACGGAGGAGATCGAGTCTTGTGGGGAAAAACTGTGCAAACCTCTGCAGAGTGTATAAACTAATCATGGTTAGCCATGTCCCCGGTTATAGACATCTTGAGTATCTAGTACTTGGAGTATCATAAGTATCTCATCACTCAAAAATAATATTGTTGGGTTGTTAATTACTTCAATTGGGATTGAGTTGGAGGAACCTTCTCAATGATGTTTCAACTACCATGATAGTTAAATAAAATCTATTCCTTTGTTGTAGGGAAAAATTGGCTTTTCGCAAAAACCATAACCATAGAGCTTTCCACCAGCCAAATATGCATGTAGTGATAGCATTATTCTGTTCTTGCTCTACTGTGTTACTTTGCCAGCATATTCCATGTGCTGACCCGTTTTCGGGCTGCAACGTATTATGTTGCAGACTTTTCAGACAAGGAGTAAGGTTCGTTAGGTCGTTGCCGTGCAGCTCAGCTATGCCGTTGGAGTTGATGGACTCACTTTATCTTCCAAGCCTTCCGCTGTTATCGTATTATATGGCCTTAAGCCATATTTATTGTAGTAAGTTCTCTTTTGAGACATTCGATGTAATAAGTGTGTGATTGCTACTCTATTATAAATCCTCAAGTACTGTGTGTGTCAGCATTACTGATCCAGTGATGACACTGAAGCACAGAGACTTGACCATTTGAGGCCGGGTCGCTACAACATGGTATCAGAGCACATGCTGAGTGTAGGACACGACCACTAAGCTAAAGCCCTAGATCACTATTCTCTTCTTATTTCTGACTCCTCTCCATTTTCTACTCTTTAGGATGGCGGACGCAAGGAACAAGTTTGCACAACCGGATGAAGAAGCACCTTTTGGATGACACTTGAAGGAAGTCACTAGGTACCTGAACATTGGAATACCAAGCTTCACCGGGACTTACAACACCACTTTACCAGAAGAGGAGTGATGGATGATTCAAGTTCAAGTTCCAGGAAGGACATTCACGCCAGTCAGTAAGCCCATAGAGTTTTCCTTCGATGCACCAACCTGGAGTCTAGGAAAGAGTATGGCTGCTCACATCACCATGGGACGCATTGGAGAAGTTTATCACAAGGAGCTTAAGGATACTATCTATCAGATTTGTGGGTGCCGAGACGAGCAATGGGAAATGATCAGTACCATGAAGGATAGATCAATTGCAGCTTTCATCTAGGAGTTAAACCATCAAATTCGTCGCCGGGAGAACTAGATGTGCACAGGAATGATAGACCAGAAGAAGGTGATGACAAGGATCACGGAACTGGAGGAAGAACTCAAGGCTAATCGTGAAGATTACGAGGAGGAAATCATCATACTAGTGGAGAATAATAATGATCTGGAAAGGAAGCCAGGAGTATTCATGGGAGACCCCGCACCAGGAGGAGAAGACGAAGAACCCAAGGAGATTCGCCCGGAGGACTACATTATCATCGACGACACCGACTCAGACCCCGACAATAGCGATGATGACTATGAAGACGAAGCTGGAGAAGACATCATGGAGTCTTCAACCGAAGAATATTTTTAGTAGACCACCACATCAGTAGTAGTATTCCACCATGTAAATAGTATAGTCCGAGCACTTTTGTAATGATAGTTAGATCGATTGTATGCCCTTGCTTGACTGATTGAGTGAAATGTTTGTGTTTGTCTCATGTGCATATGGGTAGTGTTTTCCCATTAGACCTCTCTATTCTAATCTCTCCCCTCTAAACCCATCAGATGCCTCCGAGACGTGACCCCGGATTTACCTTCCCACCGGAGCTCACTCAGTTGATCCAGCAGTAGAATATCGTGATGCAGTCGTTAGTTCAGAACCAAGGCAACAACAATAACAAAAAAAAATCCACCGCCACCACCACCAGTTGATAACTTAGCTCGTTTTCTGAGGTTGCAGGCGCCGGTGTTTTCCAGTAGCACCGAGCCCATAGTAGCAGATGATTGGCTCCGCAGAATTGGAAGGGAGTTAACCACTGCAGGATGTACCGATGTTGAGAAGGTGCATTTTGCCGCACATCAGTTGGATGGACTAGCAGCCTCATGGTGGGAGAATTACACTGTCACCTACCCTATAGCCACTATTACATGGGATCAGTTTCAGCAAGCTTTCCGTACAGCCCATGTCTCAACTAGAGCTGTGAGTATGAAGAAGCGTGAGTTTCGCAACTTACGCCAGGGTAGCCGTACTGTGGCTCAGTACGCGGATGAGTTTAGCAAGTTATCTCGTTATGCCCCTGATGATGTGGCCACAGATGCCGCAAACACTAGTAGAAAACGGGCCTATTGTCCTGGTTCGTAAGGGCCTTTTGTCCCGGTTCCTGAACCGGGACTAAAGGGTCGTTACTAATGCCCTGTCCCTTTAGTCCCGGTTCAGTCCAGAACCAGGACAGATGGGCCTCCACATGGCCTGTGCGCGGAGCCCAGGCAGGAGGGCCTTTGGTCCCGGTTGGTGGCACCAACTAAGACCAATAGGCATCCACGCGTCAGCATTTCTATGGCTGGGGTTTTTGTTTTTTTTGAAAGGGGGGGTTTGGGAGGGGGGGGTTAATTTAGGTGTTTCATGTATTGTGTTAGCTAGCTAATTAATAGAGATAAGTGTCCTCTCTTATGTCCGTGCTTGGTCGACGCTACGTACTATACATACATATAGAGAGGACTAGACACGCTAGCTAGCTAGTAAGCAAACGAAGGAAACAGAAGATCATCGTGAACATATATGCATACAGAGAGAAGTGATATCGACCACCTCTACTTCTCCGAGAGATTGGTCAAACAACAAGTTCTCGTATATCTATCCGACACTAACGGCTACATATATACAATAATTATCTCTTACAAATATAATCTCCTAACAGACGGACGCATGGTCCACATAGTATTCTCCGTCTTCAGCGATCACGTGGTCAGGAAAGAATGCCGCCAATTCCTCTTGAATTGCTCGCATGCGAGCTGGTGCTAGGAGTTCATCCCGCATCCGAAACATCTAATTTGAAGAAGGGGGTCAATACATATACATATATGAATAAATGAAACTCAACACAAATGATGGTAATAAAATAAAATTGTGAATATTGTTATTTACGCACTTCATATTGTTCGTCAGAGTAGCCCCGCTCACAGGTCGTGTGGCGGATGGACTCGCAAACGTAGTATCCACAGAAATCATTCCCTTGTTCCTGCCACAACCACTTTACAAGAAATAGAGGTCAATCAAACTGATAAGCAAGAATGTCAAATGGTATTGATGAAACTAGCGCTTGAATCACTAGGAGATGCGCGGAACATGCTACTATAGTACTTACTTTCGGGTGTCTAAATTCCAGCTTCTTCGGCAGTCCCGGAGCTTTTTTGGTGAATTTTCTCCAAACCCTGCCAGACAAAGAAAACAATTACTTGATATCAGAAATGAAAAAAGTTGCTGATATGGTGGATAATGATCGATTTAACTTACTTCTCGAGCATTTGAGTCATGTCCGCATACTCCTGGGGATCTTTTCGTTTAGAGTCCAAGACAGTTACTACTCCCTGCTCAAGCTTAATCTCTAGGAGAATATAGTGGAACCTGCGCACACATGCATAACTCATCAATTACATTGCTATAACCTTGACTAATATATAAGGGAAACCGAATATGCACAAGACAGTAACACTCTCTTGAAGTTGTAAGGAAAGAGTATTATATCTTTGTTTTCATTTATTACCAACGATCGTAGCATGTTGGCCTTGGTATCTGCAGCATGAAATTTAACCTCAGTTGCATCTATGAGATTTGTGTTAATGAACCCAATATCACCGACTTGTCTTTTCTTCAATTCGACGATCTTCAATCTTCATAATATAGTGAGGATAATTATAAATACATGCAATGAAAGAGCTGAGCTATATAGAGAGACTTAATGACAGAAGTAGTACTACTTACAGACAATAGCAGGTGACCGTTGCTTTATCGAGGGCCAATTGATTGAAAAACTGAAAGAACTCCTCAAATGGAACATGCAACAGTTCAATTCCAACGAGGTCATGCTCCTTTTTAACTCTCACATACAAAGTATTCCTCCCCCCAGACTCTCTGCAGATTTTCAAGTACCAATGATGCAATCTTCGCATCATCGTTGATAGAGATCTTTCATCTTTGACGAGAGGCTTCCCGTACTCATATCTTTGTATCTGCACCTCCAAGAAATCATAATGTACATCGTCGGGCAGGTACTCTCCAAGATTGCTATAACCGGGCACCATCCTTGTATCATTAGCGATGATGTCGCTAGGCACCTTGAGCGGGGGGCACGATTGCTTCGCTTGTTCGCCGAGCTAGGCAATTTGTTTCCCAGCTCGTCGTTCTTTCATCCTTTGATCACTGACAGTACTTCCCGATCGCTCCTCTTCGGCAAATGCCTTTCCAATAATGCTCTCATAGTTTCCTTTCGGCGGAGACTTGGGTGGTCTTGTCAGGGCAGCCAGAGTGCGCTTCGCTTTCACCGGATCTACCTTCTCCTCCGAAGGTGGATGTTTCTTTGCATTCACCCCTTCAAAGAAGTTCCTCACTTCTTCTCGCGTGATCTCGGCGTTCTCCATCGGGGTCCTCTCGTATGGTAACTTCTCTGGAGTCTTCAGAGAAGGACCGAATCTGTATGTCCTCCCGCCTCTGGCTGTACTGCTAGACGCCGACAGAGCAGACGGAGCGGCTGTCTTCTTTACTTGCTTACGAGGCAGAGGAGAAGGACTACGACACGCCGGAGAAGCCGGAGCGGCGGTGGGTCTCTTCTGCCCTTGCTGACGAGGCGGAGAAGGAGGAGGCTGGCTGCTTGGGCGCGCTGGCATAGGCGGAGAAGGAGGAGGCTGGCTGCTCGGGCGCGCCGGCGCAGGCGGAGAAGGAGGCGGAGTGCCGCCACCCGCTGGAGAAGGAGCCGGCCGAGTGCCCTGATCGTCACTCGCTGGAGGAGGAGGCGGTGGAGGAGGCGGAGTGCCCTAACTCGCCGGAGGAGGAGGAGGAGGAGGAGGCATCCAGTTCGGAAGGTTGATGAGCTCCTTCCGCCATAGGCATGGAGTCTTCAGAGCAGAACCCAGCCGAGTCTCCCCTTCACCGGTAGGGTGGTCAAGCTGGAGGCCCTCAAATCCCTCCGTTATTTCATCCACCATCACCCTAGCATATCCTTCTGGAATCGGCCGGCAGTGAAAAATTGCGCCGGGTTCAGTAGGAAAAACAGAGCCAACAGCCGCCTTGACCTTCATATTAATCCATTGCATCATAAGGTGGCAATTTTGAGACTCCGTGATAGCATCCACGGGATAGCTGGCAGGAGCCGTCAACACATGCTCCGGCTGAAGCAGCTCAGTGGAAGCCACGCTGCTTCTCCGCTGAGATGGCAGGGTAGCTTCGGGGGAAGCTTCGGCAGTTCGTTTGCTGCGATTTGCTTCTCGTTCATCTATCGCTTGTACCCTAGCGTGCAGCGCCTGCAGTTGGGTCTGCTCCACTTTCTTCCTCCTCTCGTGGCATTTGTAACCGCCTGCGTCCGGAAACCCAGCCTTCCACGGAATGGAGCCTGGCATGCCACGTGTCCGTCCAGGGTGCTCAGGATTCCTGAGGGCCATTGTGAGCTCGTCGTTCTCTCTGTCTGCAACGAACGTCCCTTGCTGCGCTGCTTCGATATAGTGCTTAAGCCTCTTGACTGGTATTTCCATTTGCTCGTCCGTCCAAATGCACTTCCCTGATACAGGGTCCAAGTTTCCGCCAGCCCCGAAGAACCAAGTCCGGCAATGGTCTGGCCAGTTAATTATCTCTGGTTCGATCCCTTTATCAACTAGATCATTCTCAGCCTTGGCCCACTTAATCCGGGCTACGAGGTAGCCACCTAACCCCATGCGATGGTGATGCTTCTTCTTCGCAGCATTTTGCTTGTTTGTAGCCGACATCTTCTTACTCTTTTCCGATGTCTTGTGGGCCACAAATGTGTGCCAGTGATCTCTGATCTTCTCATATCTGCCCTTGAATTCTAGTGTCTCTTTTTTATCGACAAACTTATTCAGCTCTTTCTTCCACCTCTTGAATAGGTCTGCCATCCTCTTAAGAGCAAAAGACTTGATTAATTGCTCTTTAACTGGCTTCTCCGGATCATCCTCTAGCGGTAGGGTGAAATTTGACTTCAGCTCAGTCCAAAGATCATTTTTCTACATATCATTGACATAAGACACCTCAGGGTCTTCTGTAGCCGGCTTTAACCATTGCTGGATGCTGATCGGGATCTTGTCCCTAACCAGAACCCCGCACTGAGCAACAAATGCGTTCTTTGTCCGGATGGGTTCAATCGGTTGGCCGTCGAGCGTGATTGCTATGATCTCAAACCTTTCATCCAAGCTCAACTTTTTCTTCGGGCCTCGTCTCTTTACCGAAGTTGTGCTCGATCCGGAGGGCTAGAAAAAAGAACAAAGACTTAATTAATATGTGTACATACCAAAACAATGAATGCATCAATTAGCTTGTCAGCACAGGCTTAACTAATATATATACCTGGCCGGACTCGGTTCGGTCACCGGAGCCGTCATCACGATATCCTTCTTGCACCGGCATTGGGTCACCGGAGCCATCCTCACGGTCTCCTTCTTGCACTGGCATTGGGTCACCGGAGCCATCATAATCATAGCCAGCTGCTTCCAGACCATCGGTGTCGTTGAGAAACAACGAGCAGACGACATCACTTCCTCGTGCGATTATGTCCCCCAACAACTCTTCTTGTACTTCGTCTCGGGCGGTGTCCATAGTTTCTACAAATATTTACAACATGGCAATTATTATTCAAACATGGCAGATGGATATATTAGTGGCAAACGTAGAACTAATATTAATTAGTGGCCTCGATGCTGCTTCTCTAGGGTTTGGGGTGGCCTCGACAACGCTTCAAGGGTTTGGGGTATATCGACAACGACGACATACGTACATGGGAAAATAATATTATCGGGGAGGGGGTATATCGACCCCCCACGTGTTGAAGTTATCGGGAGTGGGTATATCGACCCCCCACATGTTGAAGTTATCGATATTCTATTTTTTCTTCTTCTCCTCTATTCCTTTCTTCTTCTCCTCTTTTTTTCTTCTTTTTTTCTTCGACACGTGGGGGGTCGATATACCCCCTCCCGATAACTTCAACACGAGGGGGGTCGATATACCCCCTCCCTGATAATCTATCTTTTGCATATATACATGAACATATATATATACACACACACACACACACACACACACACACACACAGAACATATATACGTGTGGCATCGGCGTTGAACACTACATCTACGTCCCACGAGTGACGTGGGCGTCGACGCTCGCGTCACTTGTGGGACGTGGATGTAGTGTTCGACACCGACGCCACATGTATCTCACACCGATGATACTTGCTATTTAGGGTTTCCTCTACCGCTCGGCGACCCTCGACGACCCTCGTTCCCGATAAAAAAAAAGAGGAAGAAGAAGAAAAAAAGAGGAGAAGAAAGAATAGAGGAGAAGAACTCCTCTATTTTTTCTTCTCCTCTTTTTTTTCTTCTTCCTCTTATTTTTTTATCCTCTTCTTCCTCTGATGTTCGACGACCCTCGACCCCTCGGCGACCCTAGACCCCCTCCCGACCCTCGGCGATAAAAAAAGAGGAAGAACACATCTACATTCTATATGAACAAAAAATATCAAAATTCATCATACATACATCTATAGTATATATGAACAAAAATTTCATCATATCAATATTTACATATACATACACACATACATACATACACATGACCCCCCTCATTCATCATATAAATATTTTGCAAGGGGAAGGAAGGAAGGGGGAGGATGGGGCGGTAGCTACCTCTCCCGGCGGGATCGGGGAGGAGACGCGGGCGGCTGGCGTCGGGGGCGACGGTGACGAGGACGGGCTCAGGGTCGGCGAGGGCGAGGGCGATGGCGGGGCGTGCTCGGCGACGACGGCAAGGCAGGGCGCGCTCGGGGGCGGCGGACGGGCTCGGGGGCGCAGGGGGTGCGGCACGGCACGCTCGGGGGCGGCGGACGGCAACGGCGTGGGCGGCGGACGGCGTCGGTGTGGGCTCGGGGGCGGGGCAGGGGCAACGGCGTGGGCGGCGACGGCGAGGCAGCCTGGCGGCGATGAGCTCGACGGCGTCGGGGGAAAATGGGCGATGTAAACTGAAACCGCTAAGTGGTAGGTATATATACATGAAGCATTGGTCTCGGTTCGTGGCACGAACCGGTACCAATGCCACCTATGGTCCCGGTTCGTGCTACCAACCGGGACCAAAGGTCTCATTTCGGCAGCCCAAAGGGCGGGAAGCAGAGGCCATTGGTCCCGGTTTGTCGCACGAACCGGGACCATAGGTAGGTATTCGTACCGGTTTGTGCCACGAACCGGTACGAATGCCCCCCTATGGTCCCGGTTTGTGCCACGAACCGGTACGAATGCCCCCCTATGGTCCTGGTTCATGCATCTAACTGGGACCAATGGCCTGCGCCGCGGTGCGGTGCAGTGGGATTTTTAGTCCCACCTCGCTAGTTGAAGAGCTCCCGCACCTGTTTATAAGCCCTGCTCTGTGTTCCCTTTCGAACTCCTCTGAACTGTAGGCTTATGGGCCTAATGGGACACTGCAATTCCCGTGGGCCTACTGGGCCTGCTGCGGACCTGAATCCTGGCCCATGGTTGGGTTTCTACTCGTATTCAGGCCGTGCTGGCCCAGTAGGTGGCATTTTTTTTTCTTTTTTGCTATTTATTTTTTCATTTCTACTTAGAACTAAATACTTATAGTTTTTTAGTGATTTCTTTTTCTTTTAGGTCACAAAAATTATAGACTTTCTGTTAGTGCCATTAGTTTTAAAATTTGAATAGTTTAAATTTGAATTTTTTAAAATTTGTGTGAATCACTAGTTTATGAATAACTTTACTATAAAAATTGATTTTTGAGTCATTCTTTTTCCTGCTATTTAATATTACTGTGTTTTATCATTATACTCAATTTGGTAATTTTAGTTAGTCATAACAAATATTATAGGCATTTTTTATTTTTTTGCTATTTATTTTTTTCATTTCTACTTAGAACTAAATACTTATAGTTTTTTAGTGATTTCTTTTTTCTTTTAGGTCACAAAAATTATAAACTTTCTGTTAGTGCCATTAGTTTTAAAATTTGAATAGTTTATATTTGAATTTTTAAACTTTGTGTGAATCACAAGTTTGTGATTAACTTTACTAAAAAAATGAACATAGATGCACCTATAGAGAAAATTCAACCTAAATTCATAATCAATTTTTGTGAATTTCAGAGAAATTCATTATGAATTTAGGTCAAATTCCTTGTATAGGGGTGAGGGAGTCCTGGATTAGGGGGTGTCTGGATGGCCGGACTATACCTTTGGCCAGACTCCTGGACTATGAAGATACAAGATTGAAGACTTTGTCCCGTGTCCAGAAGGGACTTTTTCCTTCGCGTGGAAGGCAAGCTTGGCAATACGGATATGTAGATCTCCTACCATTGTAACCGACTCTGTGTAACCCTAGCCCTCTCCGGTGTCTATATAAACCGGAGAGTTTTAGTCCGTAGGACGAACAACAATCATACCATAGGCTAGATTTTAGGGTTTAGCCTCTCTGATCTCGTGGTAGATCTACTCTTGTACTACCCTTATCATCAATATTAATCAAGCAGGACGTAGGGTTTTACCTCCATCAAGAGGGCCCAAACCTGGGTAAAACATCGTGTCCCCTGCCTCCTGTTACCATCCGACCTAGAGGCACAGTTCGGGACCCCCTACCCGAGATCCGCCGGTTTTGACACCGACATTGGTGCTTTCATTGGGAGTTCCTCTGTGTCGTCGCTTCTCCGGTCATCAACAGTGATGCGTTCCAGGGTGAGACTTTTCTCCCTGGACCGATCTTCGTATTCGACGGCTTTGCACTGCGGGACAATTTGCTTGGTCATCTGGAGCAGATAGAAAGCTACGCCCCTGGCCATCAGGTTAGATTTGGAAGTTTGAACTACACGGCCGACATCCGCGGAGACTTGATCTTCGACGGATTCGAGCCACAGCCGAGCGTGCCGCACTGTCATGATGGGCATGATTTAGCTCTGCCACCGAACAGTGCCCTGGAGGCCGCACCTTTGTCCGCTCCGACCCCTAGCTCGGAGCCGATCACACCAACCGAGGATGGGTGGTTAGACACCGCCTCGGGGGCTGCAATCTCTACGGCGATCGAGCCGAACACCAGCCCTATTCTCTGCGAAGCCCGTGACTCCAAGGAGCTGGACTCCTCTCCGGACTCCGTGCCCTCTGCGCCCCGACCGATCGAACCTGATTGGGCGCCGATCATGGAGTTCACCGCCGCGGACATCTTTCAGCACTCGCCCTTCGGCGATATTCTGAATTCACTAAAGTCTCTCTCTTTGTCAGGAGAGCCCTGGCCGGACTATGGTCGGCAAGGTTGGGATGCGGATGATGAAGAAATTCAAAGCCCACCCACCACCCACTTCGTAGCCACTGTCGATGATTTAACCGACATGCTCGACTTCGACTCCGAAGACATCGACGGTATGGACGCTGATGCAGGAGACGATCAAGAACCAGCGCCTATAGGGCACTGGAAAGCCACCTCGTCGTATGATATATACATGGTGGAAACCCCAAAAGAAGGAAATGGCGATGGAACAGCGGATGATGACCCCTCCAAGAAGCAGCCTAAGCGCCGGCGTCAGCGGCGCTGCTCTAAATCCTGCCAAAACAAAAATGGTGATTCCGGCATGGGGGATAATAACACCCTGGACAGTGCCAAAGACAACCACCTCCAGCAAGATTCAGCACAGGAGGATAGAGAAGCCAGCCCTCATGAGAGAGCGGCAGACAGAGAGGTCGAGGACGATAATTATATGCCTCCCTCCGAAGACGAGGCAAGCCTCGACGACAACGAATTTGTCGTGCCGGAGGATCCCGTCGAACAAGAGCGCTTCAAATGCAGGCTTATGGCCACGGCGAGCAGCCTCAAGAAAAAACAGCAACAGCTTAGAGCTGATCAAGATTTGCTAGCCAACAGATGGACTGAAGTCCTTGCGGCCGAAGAGTATGAACTCGAATGCCCCTCCAAGAGCTACCCAAAGCGTAGGTTGCTACCCCAATTAGAGGAGGAAGCACCTAAATCACCAGCGCATGATGCGGCCGACCGGCCACCCCATGGCCGCGATAGAGAGGCCTCTCGGCCCTCCACTCATGCCGCACCCCAGTGCCGCTCAAAAAATACCAAGGCATGGGAAAATGCGCCAGACCTGCGAGACATATTGGAGGACAAGGCAAGGCAAACAAGATCGATCTACGGATCACGTGGGCGCCCCACGGCACGAGACGGTACTCGTCACGGCGAATATAGTAAATCCGGCCGGGCCGAACACAGTAGACAAAGCTCATTTGAGCTGCGTCGTGATATAGCCCAGTACAGAGGCGCCGCACACCCACTATGCTTCACAGATGAAGTAATGGATCATTAAATCCCCGAGGGTTTCAAACCCGTGAACATCGAATCATATGATGGCACAACAGATCCTGCGGTAAGGATCAAGGACTATCTCCTTCATATCCACATGGCCCGCGGTGATGACTTACACGCCATCAAATACCTCCCACTCAAGCTTAAAGGACCAGCTCGGCATTGGCTTAACAGCTTGCCAGCAGAATCAATTGGTTGTTGGGAGGACATGGAAGCCGCATTCCTCGACAATTTCCAGGGCACTTATGTGCGACCACCAGACGCCGATGACCTAAGACACATAATTCAGCAGCCAGAGGAATCGGCCAGACAATTCTGGACACGATTCCTAACCAAGAAAAATCAAATCGTCGATTGTCCGGACGTAGAGGCCCTAGCAGCCTTCAAGCATAACATCCGCGACGAGTGGATTGCACGGCACCTAGGACAAGAAAAGCCGAAATCTATGGTAGCCCTCATGACACTTATGACCCGCTTTTGCGCGGGAGAAGACAGCTGGCTAGCTCGCAGCAATAACATGACCAAGAGCCCTGGTAATTCGGATACCAAGGACAGCAGTGGCAGGTCGCATCGCAACAAGCAAAAGCGCCACATTAACGGCGACAATGCTGAGGATACGACAGTTAATGCCGGATTCAGAGGCTCTAAACCCGGTCAGCGAAAAAAGCCATTCAAAAGAAATACTCTGGGCCCGTCCAGTTTGGACCGAATACTCGACCGCTCATGCCAGATACATGGCACCCCCGAAAAACCAGCCAATCACACCAACAGGGATTGTTGGGTGTTCAAGCAGGCAGGCAAGTTAAATGCCGAAAGCAGAGACAAGGGGCTGCATGGCGATGACGAGGAGGAGCCCCGGCCACCGAACAATAGTGGACAGAAAGGTTTTCCCCCACAAGTGCGGACGGTGAACATGATATACGCAACCCACGTCCCCAAGAGGGAACGGAAGCGTGTGCTAAGGGACGTATACACGATGGAGCCAGTCGCCCTAAAGTTCAACCCATGGTCTTCCTGCCCGATCACTTTTGATCGAAGGGACCACCCCACTAGCATCCGTCATGGTGGATTCACCGCATTGGTTCTAGACCCAATTATTGACGGATTTTACCTCACTAGAGTCCTTATGGACGGCGGCAGCAGCCTGAACCTGCTTTATCAGGATACAGTGCGGAAAATGGGCATTGATCCCTCGAGGATTAAACCCACCAGAACGACCTTTAAAGGCGTCATACCAGGTGTAGAAGCCAACTGTATAGGCTCAGTTACACTTGAAGTGGTCTTTGGATCTCCGGATAATTTCCGAAGCGAGGAGTTAATCTTCGACATAGTCCCGTTCCGCAACGGCTGTCACGCACTGCTCGGGCGAACCGCATTTGCCAAATTCAATGCGGTGCCACACTACGCATACCTCAAGCTCAAGATGCCAGGCCCTCGAGGCGTCATCACGGTCAATGGAAACACCGAACGCTCTCTCCAAACGGAGGAGCATACGGCGGCTATCGCAGCGGAAGTACAAAGCAGCCTCTCAAGGCAATTCTCTAGTCCGGCCATTAAACGTCCAGACACCGTCAAGCGTGCCCGGAGTAACCTACACCAAGACCGCCCGGCACGTTTAGAGAAAGCGTAGCAATGCGGCCCCAACCCCAGCCCTCGCGAACTTGCGAAAACAGTGATGCGCGTACATAACTACGCTCCGGAAATACCATGGGCACAGGGGGAGGGGCACCATCACCGCACGCCCGAAACGCGGCTTAAACCGCACTGGGGGCTGCCGATTTCTTAATTTTCACTTATTTTCAGGACTCCATTCTTCGGAAGGCTTGTCCAGCAGTACAATTGCCGCACAAACGATACAACCAGGGAAGCAGAAAGCTACGCCACACTAATGAACTCTAAGGTGGTCTCTATAACAAGCAGTATACCTGTTTCGCATAACATTCCGCAGCTCGCCCCTGGAAAGGACATATTTGATAGTCCCATATTTTGCTTATCGCACTATTTGTATCGTTCTGCTTTGATCGCAGCTTTTTTAAATAAACAATGCATAGCTTCCGTCTATTATTGCATTACCCTTTTTTCCGAATATATGTTCATTAATGACATGTTGCACCCGTACACTTTGGTACGGCCAATACGCCAGGGGCTCAAGTACCCCACAATACGGCATGAGAAGTCCGAACACTTTCACAAGTGCGGCACCCCGAACTTATAGCATTATATGCATCGGCTCCGAATCATGTCTTGGGTCAAATGGGTTTGCCCGGCTCCTATGTTTTGGTACCTTACGTTCCGTTATATCGGCTAAGGTAGCACTAGTAGAACTACTGCGATTATGCCCCAGTTGAGCTGGGCTAAGCACCTCAGTAGAGAAAGCTAAAATTGACCGTCATGATGAGGCGAGAGCTGGTCGCTGTTCGAGAGGTTTCGAGTCTCTAAAGACTTATGCCGCTTAGAGCGAGGAGTCGGCTTTGTCTGGCCTAGGCGTGGATAGTGCCCCGAACTCGGCCTTCTGAACACTAGGGGCTTCGCCGAAATTTAAAATTATAGAATTCTATGGCTAAGTAAGAGTGTTCAAGCATTATAGTCCGATTGCCTTGTTCGTTGTGTTGAGCGCCTCCCTCGAAGGACCCAAGAATGGGAAAAAGAGCACTCATGTTTATCCCGAACACCCCAGCACTCGTGCCATGGGGGCAGAAGCCGACGACTCGCCATCTCTCAAATTTGATAAACGGCCGCACAGAAGGTAATATTTTAAATTCAAAAGCTTTTCTTAGTGCATATGAACAAGTTTTCAGCGTACAGGATCACAAATGCGAGTTTACTCAAAAATTACATCTTTGGGGCATTCATCCGCTATAAGGCGGGCACCCTTCAGTACGCCCTCATAATACGCTTCCTGGATGCGATGCTCCTTGCCCGGCGGCGGCCCGTCCTTCACCAGCTTCTCCCCATCCATCTTGCCCCAGTGCACTTTAGCACGGGCAAGTGCCCTACGGGCACCTTCGATGCAGACGGAGCGCTTGATTAATTCAAGCCGTGGACAGGCATCCACTAGCCGCCTCACCAGCCCGAAGTAGCTCCCAGGCAAAGCCTCTCCATGCCACAGCCAAACTATGGGGCCCTTTATGGCCTGTTTGGCAACCTTGTGGAGCTCGACCATTTGCTTCAGCTGGTCGCTCAAAGGCACCAGGTGTCCGGCCTCAGCATACTGAGACCAGAACACCTTCTCCGTCGAGCTCCCCTCTTCGGCTCGGTAGTAGGTGGCGGCATCCAACACACTGCGGGGCAAATCTGTGAGCGCTCCTGGAGAGCTCCGAACTCGGGTAAGTAATAAGTAATTCACTTTCACGTGCTTGCTTTGCATAATGAATGCCTTACCCGCCGCTATCTTCTTCATCGCGTCAATTTCTTTGAGGGCTTTCTGGGCTTCGGCCTTTGCAGACTTCGCGCTTTTGAGGGCTGCCGCAAGCTCGGACGCTCGCGTCTTTGGGTCAAGCTCCAAACTCTCGTGTTTTTTCACGAGAGCCCGGAGCTCTTTCTGCACGTCCTCCACCCGCGCCTCCTGGTTCTCTCTCTCCATGCGCTCTGCGGCCACCCTGTTTTCGGCCTCGGAAAGCGCTTGCTTAAGGGTTTCCACCTCGGTCGTGGCCCCTATAATAGCATGTTGATCCTGTCATTTTTTGCAACCACATCTTCTCTATATAATTGCGCAAGGTATTACTTACCTTCCTTCTCCTCGAGTTGCCTCTTGGCTTGGCCGAGCTCGTTCTCGGACCGCGCGAGGTTTTGCTTCAGCATATCCACCTCCGTAGTCAGTGCGGCGGAGGCCAGCAGCGAAGCCTGCATACGCATATTGACTTGATTATGTTAGACTCCTGCGAATGTTATTAGATCCTCTATTCGGCTTTTCTTTCCGAACGCCGAACAGAGCATCAGGGGCTACTGTCTATGCGGTAATATTTGTACATATTCTTTACCTACCTCAAAGCCTGTTAGAAGGCTGGCATAGGCTTCAGTCAGTCCGCTCTTGGCGGACTGAACCTTCTGGATCACCGCACTCATAATAGTGTGGTGCTCCTCGTCGATGGAGGCGCCGTTAAGCGTCTCCAGCAAATTGTCTGGTGCCTCCGGTTGGACGGAGGTCACCAGCTCGGTAGGCTCGCTCCTCTTGGAAGGAGGCCGCCTACTGGAGTCTGGAACCATTGAAGGTTCCGGCGCGGTGTCCGGCTCAAGGCCAGACTCGAAGCCCTTGGGGGTTTTATCCCCTTTGCGCCTGGAGTCTGGGAGGTCGCCTTGCGGCGCCTCCAGGACCACCTCCTCCTGGCTTGGAACCTGTTGGGACAGCACCTCGGCGTCGTCCGTAGGATGGGGGGAGGTAGCCGTCGGAAGCGAATTCACATCCAACGAATCCAAGGAACCGCTCGACGACACGTCGAGCCGGTCTTTGGGTGGACTGCATAAACATGTTCGACATAAGGAAAAGTTGTGCAATGGAAGAATACTATGAATCACTCTGGTATCCGGACACTTACGATCTCGCTAGGGGCTTGGCCCTGTGCGACCACTCCTCTTCACCGTCGTTGGCATTGGTGGAGCCATCCGGATGAAGGGTTTTCCCCTTCTTGGACCCTTCGGCCTCCCCAATTGGGGCGGCCTTCCTTTTCTTCTCTCCCCCCGCTGGAGGGGGAGAGGTCTCTTCTTCCTCCTCCTTGTCTTCACGGCAGGAGTGCATCTTGGAGTCATCAGATGATGCATGAATCTGACACCCCCAGGCGTCGGGCACTCTTCCGAGTCCCCGTGGCCTTCTTCTTGGCCTTCTTCTCCAGCACCACATAGGGTGCCAGAACCAGCAGCTTCGCCAAGCGAGCGTCCACTGGGCCTTCGGGCAAAGGAGCTGGACAGTTGATCTGTCCGGACGTCTCCTGCCAATCCTGTCAAAGGTAAGGGAGCTTAAGATCCCGCATGGAGTCAAACTATGAAAAACTAATACCCTGTAAAAGGTAAAAACAGCTTATCGCACGAGCACGACGCTGCGTGCTGAATCCGCGATCCTCGGTAGCGGATGCGGGGGCCTCGGCGCCCTTGAAAAGCACCTTCCAGGCATCTTTGTACGTTGTGTCGAAGAGCCTGCTTAGAGTTCAGTGCTGCGCCGGGTCGAACTCCCACAGGTTGAAAGCCCATTGTTGACATGGGAGGATCCGGCGGATGAGCATAACCTGGACTACGTTGACAAGTTTGAGCTTCTTGTCCACCAGGGTTTGGACGCATGTTTGGAGTCCGGTCAGCTCTCCTTCTTTACCCCACGACAGGCCCGTCTCTTTCCAAGAGGTGAGCGGCGTAGGGGGTCCGGATCAGAACTCGAGGGCTGCGACCCATTCAGGGTCGTGCGGCTCGATGATGTAAAACCACCCCGATTGCCACCCCTTTAGGGATTCCACGAAGGAGCCCTCAAACCATAGGATGTTGGGCATCTTGCCCACCATGGCGCCTCCGCACTCCGCTTGGGTGCCGCGCACCACCTTCGGCTTGACATTGAAAGTCTTGAGCCATAGGCCGAAATGGGGCCGGATGCGGAAGAAAGCCTCGCACACGACGATAAACGCCGAGATTTTGAGGACAAAATTCGGGGCCAGATCGTGGAAATCCATGCCATAGTAGAACATGAGCCCCCGGACAAATGGGTGGAGATGGAAGCCCAGTCCGCGGAGGAAATGAGGGAGGAACACCACCCTCTCATGGGGCCTAGGGGTGGGTGTCGTGGTTTTGTCACGGCCGATGTCCTCGTGAAAGGACTTAGTCGTGGAGCCATCGCAACGGGTTAGCTTGAAGGGGTTAAAGCGGACACAGGGACGCAAGAGAGTTTATACTAGTTCGGCCCCTTCGATGAAGGTAAAAGCCTACGTCTAGTTGTGATGGAATTGATGGGGTTTCGATGACTAGGGAGCAAACAAGCTTCGCCTAAGTCTCGAATTGTTGTCTGTTGTCCTTGAACCGCCGCCAGGTCGTCCCCTTATATACATGGGTGATGCCCGTCGGTTTACAGAGTCCCAACACCGGCTCATATACATGTTCGGTTTGGTCTCTACTTATTCCTAACTTACAATACAAGTTTACATACCGACGCCGGTTTACGGCTACGGGCCTTAAACCGATCATGGGCCTTAAGCCCTCATATACCTTCATGGGCTTTAACATACTTAACTACTGATGAAGTTAACCCAGCCCAGATAGGCCGGTTTACGCCCAGTAGTAATATCCCCAACATTAGGCCCCAGATTGATTTGAACAGGTTCATGTCAATCCTTTAGCAAAAAACTTCATCTTCAACATCTTCTTGTAGTTTGTTGAACCGCCGTGATGTCATCTTCTCTGGTCGTTGTAAACCGGCGTGACGTCACCTGTTATAAAGAAACTTATCCATGATACCTTTTTTGTTTAATAGGTCTGCGACAATTGAGGCGACAGCTTCGTTTCCAAACCCATGGTCCCTTGATTTTCGCGCCTGACACATGTCCCTTGCCTTATAAATAGGACCGAAGGGTCATTTCTTTTTCCCCTTCATGCCTCTGCTTCGTCTTCCCCGCGTCGTCCAGCTTCGGAGCTTCGCCGCCGTCGACGACCTCTGCTCCAACCTTGGCCGCTGCATCACCCTGATTGTACCAGAGCATCGCGGCGACCTTCTGTTTCTTCCTCGGCTCCGGTGAGTTCTTCACCTTTTCCTTCGTAGATCCGTTCTAGGGTTTCCAAGTTCTTCAGTGTTCATCGTCTGCTTCGTACTCATATGATAGATCTTAGATGAACCTATGAACCTTTGCTCTGTGTAGCGGTAGTTTTTAGCATCCGCCTTCACTTACATGCCTCAAGACCATAGATCTACCTGTATCTCTACCCATTGATTCGGTACTGTTCTTTTTTGAACCTTGAATATTTTCCTTCTTTTCTGAACTTGCTTCAGATCCGTCGCTGTAGAGAAATCTTGTGAAATCTGTTTCTGTACACTTACCCATCCGCAATCTCAACTGTTTCAATGCTTAGATTCGGCGGTTTAACTTGGGGTAGAAAAAATTAACAAACTGGTATATACCATTAGTCCCCCTGTTGAACCGCCAGATGATGTTGCTTCATAAAACTCCGGTTTAGATAGAGTTGTCTCCGGTTTAACATTGTACAGACCAGTGTACTTTAATCAATGCATTCTTGAACCGGAATCACCTATCTTGTAGATTTCATCATGGCCAAGCAAGTATATGAGTGCAACTGGGTTCCTTCTCGCATCACAGAGACTCAACTGAACAATTTAGTCCTGATCGGCGCCTTAGGTAGCAAAAACACCATCCATTGGAGGGTCCCCGGCAAAGAATGCCCTCCCACACCTCAAGAAGGAGAGGTTGTCGTTTTCGTAGATCACTTAGCCCGGGGCTTTAAGCCGCCTGGTTCTAAATTTTACCGGGATGTTTTGGCCGATTTTCAACTCCGCCTACAAGACACTGGCCCCAACTCTGTTACAAACATGTGTCACTTCCAAGTGCTCTGTGAGGTGTTCTTTCAAGAGGAGCCCACAGTTGAGTTGTTCAGAGACTGCTTCCATCTAAATCGCCGCACTGAGTTTACTGACGGTTCCAATACGGAATTGGGTGGTGTGGCGATTCAGAAAAGGAAAGAGGTCACATACCCTCACGCCAAACTGCACAGCCATCCCAAAGAGTGGAATCAAACATGGTTCTATTGCAAAGACACATCCCCTGCTGGTGAAAATCCTTTGCTTGTCTTTCGTCCAGAGCGGCTTAGCAATACACACCCCTTTCCGCAAATACGCTCCTCAACTATCCAAGCTCAGAGCCTTCATGGACAATGGTTTAACAGGGGTTGATCTCGCTCGCTGTTGGATATCGTGGAACATACTGCCCCTTAGTCAGCGCTCCAGTTTGATGTGCGAGTATACTGGCAGTGTTGATGACCCACTGCGACATGCTAACATCCAGCTCACCGACGAAGAAATCACAGAGGCTGTGAATAAAATACTGAATGAACCGGAACACGTCTGTGCTTGAACCGGCCTGCTTCCCTTCAGTGCCACCAACAAACCGCCAGCTGTAAGAGTTTGATTTTTCTTTTTACTGAACCTATTATTGATATATCTGGTCATTGTTTAATATCAATGTCTGTTTAAACAGGGTAATGATCTGTTTTGGAGCAAGAAACTTCCACAGGAGAAGCCAGAAAAAACAGACAAACCGGAAAGACCAACCCGGCCAAAGACTAAAGTCGTGAAACGGCCTGCTCATAAGAAGAAAACCACTGCATCTTCTGATCCGGCCCCTGATGACGATGTGGGTAATCCGGACCTTGAGGTAGATCTTGACTCACTTGGCTTATTTTTCATGCGCCTTATTGATGATGATATTTGTCAGGATGATGCCGAAGCCAGCCATGGTGATGCTGCAGAGGTAATTACTCTCTCTTCCGATTCAGACCCTTTGCCTTCACTAAAAATCCGTCAGGCAAACCGGAAGGTTAAATTTTCTCATCCTCTTGCTTACTTGGATCCCAAATTTCTTATGAAGACCCAACAGCACGAAGCTCGCCGCACAACCCGGCACAGCGGCCAGGTAGTTACCTCTGCCGGTTTACCGAATAGTCCGGTTCAGAAACGCCGTTCAGAGGTCTCTAATTTGCTTGTCAGTGCTTGTCCTAAAGCGAGCTGTTTTCGTCAACCTCTTAATCCATCTGACTCCGATTATCAGGTTACTTCCCACTCATCCTCTGGCGAGTCATCGGCTACTCAGCTGCCACTGCTCAAAACGGTGCTTGGGTAAGCTATACTTATCATAATATTTCTGGTACATCACCTTGTAACATATGTTGTATTTGACTTTGTTATTCCTTTCAGGGCCAAGCCTAGGCCGAGCAAGAAGGCTCGCCTGGATAAAGCGGCCGAGGAGGACACCGTCCCTGAACCGGGTAAAACACCAGATCTTGAAGCGGCTATTCATGAAGATATACCCAATGATCCACCACAGCAGGATGATGATTTTATTGTCGAAGAAAGGCCTATTGATGCCTCAGGCCCTGTCAACCAGCCCACAAGCCCCATCCGGTTTGGGAGATCCACCAGTCCATCCCAGCCTACTGACAAACCGACTGCGCCAGTGCAAACCGGTGATGCTAAGGATGATGAAGTTGTAATTACTGGTATTGGCCGTACAGAGCCCAGCAATCCTGTTGCTTTATCCAAGCATACCGCCAAAGAAGAATTTGCTGCCATGGGAAATGGCAAGTGGAATGTTGACTTGGCGACCTATGCTGCTCTGAATGCCCAAGATCTTCATTCTGGCTATCTGAATCGGCTGTATACCAGTCATGATTATGAAGCTGGTCTGGTGAATATGATGAAAGAGAAATTTGAGGTAACTTCCATGTGCTTTTCCCTGCTTGGACATTTCAATCTTGTTAATTCTCCTAGCCCCCAAGGGCCGGTTTAGAATCTTCATTCAAACCGGGACTTGCTAATATAAATCTCCATACTTCAAAATTCGCTGATGTAGCCCCCAAGGGCTGGTTCAACTTAGCGTAGTTAAACCGGGACTTTAATCAATTGTCATATTTATTTGAGCAAATAGCCATTAGCCCCCAAGTGCCAAGTTGAATACTTGTATTGACATTGGGACTTTAGAATCTATTGAAAGATTAAGATCAAATATAAATTAGCCCCCAAGGGCCAAGTGCATAACTTGTTATGTGGTTATTACTTCAATTGTTGTACTGCTTGCGGAATCATATATCTGTCTGTATGCAGGCTGAGCTGAAGACAAAAGAAAACCAAGTCGCCGATCTCCAAGAAAATCTGAAATCCCAACAAGCTGAAACCTCCAAAGCAAAAGAGGAATTAACCAGCGCTTTAAGCGCCATGGAATAGCTTAAGGAGGGCTTCAAGAAAAAGCAGGCGGATTGGGCCACTGAAAAATCCACTTTAACCAAACGAGCAGAAGATGCCGAGGCTGCACTGAAACCGGTGGTGGACGAACTAACCAGCATAAAGCGGCATGTGCATGCCATGACCGCTGCTATCTTTGGTAAGCTGGCTTGATTTCTGGATTGATTCGACCGTTTTATAGAGCTGCCGGTTTGTTAACCCTTTGTAATATTTCAAGGACACACATTGGTCACTTGGGGTCAGATGTGCGGAAGAAATTGAAAGCCGCCTACACATTGATCGAACAACTATACACTGGTGCACAGCGGATCATCTGTACTGCATCCCACAACAATCCGGCGCCCACTTTGATTCAGGACACTCTGAAGAGACCGTCGATGCTTCCTGCCCGGGTTGAAGAGCTAAAGAAATCTGCTGCTCGAACTGGTGCGATCAATGCCTTAATCCGGGCAAAAGCTTGGGTGCCAGATTTTGATCCTGTTGAAGCGGCTCAGGGCTATCCCAGCTTGAAGGAAGACGGGTCAGAATTTAGTGAAGCGGATCTGCGAGCAATAAACCGGGAGGTGCGTCCGCTAGCTTGTCAATTGGTTGAAGAAGCAGACTTGTCTCATTATCAAGCCCAATATGACAACCAAAATAAGCGAGTAGCTGCACCAATTCCTAAAGCGGAAAATCTTATCCCTCCAATCCGTAAGCATACTTACGCTCCCGATATTGAACCGTCGTTGCTAAGCTGTCTTTTAAGCATTAATGGGAATCGACTGGAAAACTGTTGATTTCCAGCCACTGGGTAGAGAAGCTGAAGTTGAAGCGGCGCGGGATGACCCACAACCATCAGGCCAGGCTGGTGACCAAGCTTGAACCGGAAGCCGGTTTAAACTGCTTCTCCTTTGCGAAAAAACAATGATCTTATTTTGGGCACTATGTTGCCTTGTAATAGGCTAGCCGATACTCTTGACTTTGATATGCCTTCGTGCATAATTACTGCAACTTGTTCTTCCTTTGGATGATGTACTTTCCAAAGTATTTTCTGCAATACAAAAAATCTTAAAGTGCCACCGCGGTTGTACCATCAGGCGGAGTATGATGTCTGCATATATGAAATCAAAATATCTGAAATTTAAGCATATGATCAAATCTTTGGGATACATAATACCTGCCATCGTTGGGCATGAAGTTGGCTTGGCCAATCTTGAAGAGGAGGTTTATAAACCCACACTGTTGGAGGAGATAGCAGCTCCTGTATATATATAATGCCGGTTTATCATGTAAACCGTGCCAGGTTATAATAAAACACCGTGTTACTCCGTAATAGGATGTTTATAAAAAATCAAACCGGGCAAATAGTCTCCGGATTAAAAATGGACCGTGTTCCGTCAATTGACAGTTTGAACCGGCTTAAAACTTTGTCGGTTTAAAAAACGCAACAAAAAGAAAGAAATATCTATCAAAGAAAAATGTGAAGCAAAGGCAATGATAAAACCGTTTGCAAAAAGAGGCTTTATTTGAGCCGATCAGATGGCGTTACCATGGTCGGACGCGACCAAGCTCCCGATTGGTGTAGCTATGGTTCAAGTCAGCCAGGTCCCCAAATGAAATCGTGGCATTTATGCCGATCAAGAGGCGTGGCAATGGTTCGGGTTCGACCAAGCCCCCAAGTGATTCTGTGGCCTTAGGCCGATCAAGAGGCGTGACTGGTTCAGACGTGACCAAGTCCCCAAGTGATCTGGTGGCTCTCGCCTATCAAGAGGTGTTGCATTGGTTCGGACACGACCAAGCCCCCAAGTGATATAACATGATGCTTTGAAAAGCTAACTCAAGGGGTAAACCAGAGGCCGCTTTAGAACAACTCCATGTAACCACACATGATGTAAAAGAACAGATACCCCGCTTTAGCTGAGGTTCCGGTTTATTATATTTAATCATAATATATACATCGTCGTAATATGTACATAAGTAGAGCCAATGGCTCAGGTATAGTAAGGCCGAAGATGAGCTATGTTCCACAGCCTGTTGGTCTCCTCCTCTGATGTACGTGAGTCTTTATGCTCTCGAATATCGATCAGATAGTATGACCCGTTGTGCAGATTCTTGCTGACCACGAAAGGTCCCTCCCAAGGTGGGGATAGCTTATGCATATCAGTCTGATCTTGGATGAGCCGAAGCACCAAATCTCCTTCCTGAAAGGTTCTGGTTCTGACTCGGCGACTATGATAACGACGAAGATCCTGTTGGTAAATCGCCGAGCGGGCGGCTGCTATGTCACGTTCTTCATCCAACAGGTCCAAAGCGTCTTGCCGTGCTGTCTCGTTGTCCGCTTCAACATAAGCCGCCACACGAGGTGAGTCATGACGGATATCACTTGGGAGAACCGCCTCTGCTCCGTAGACCATGAAGAACGGCGTGTATCCTGTTGATCTGTTGGGTGTAGTATTGATGCTCCATAACACAGATGGTAACTCTTCTACCCAACAACCTGGCGTTCTCTGCAAAGGAACCAGAAGCCGGGGCTTGATGCCTCTCATGATCTCTTGATTAGCCCTTTCTGCTTGACCATTGGACTGTGGGTGTGCCTATGATGAAACGTCAAGCCGGATGTGCTCCCGTTCACAGAACTCCTTCATGGCACCCTTGGACAAATTGGTACCATTATCTGTGATGATACTGTGTGGAAAGCCAAACCGGAAAATCACTTTTTTGATGAACTGAACCGCCATGGCCGCATCACACTTGCTAACAGGTTCTGCCTCCACCCACTTTGTAAACTTGTCAACCACCACCAGGAGGTGGGTCTTCTTATCTTTGGACCTTTTGAAAGGCCCAACCATATCCAGCCCCCAAGTCGCAAACGGCCAAGTAATTGGAATCATTCTCAATTCTTGAGCCGGCACATGAGCACGTCTTGAAAACTTTTGGCAACCGTCACATCGTCTAACCAGATCCTCCGCATCAGCATGAGCAGTTAACCAATAGAAGCCATGGCAAAACGCTTTATCCACCAAAGATTTTGAACCGGCGTGGTGACCACAATCTCCTTCGTGGATCTCACACAAAATTTCACAGCCTTCTTCAGGAGACACACAGCGTTGAAACACCCCTGATACACTGCAATGATGCAACTCGCCATTGACAATAGTCATGGACTTGGACCGCCGGATTATCTGTCAGGCCAGAGTCTCATCCTCTGGTAACTCGCCCCGGTTCATGTACGCCAGGTAAGGAAGCGTCCAATCCAGAATGACATGAAGAGCTGCCACCAATTGAGCCTCCGGATCAGGAATGGCCAAATCCGCTTCACCAGGGAGCATGACCGACGGGTTGTGCAGCACATCCAGAAAAACATTAGGCGGGACCGGTTTGCGCTGAGAGCCCAGCCGGCTTAAAGCGTCCGCCGCTTCATTCTTCCGTCGGTCCACGTGGTCCACCTGATAGCCTTTAAAGTGACCTGCAACAATATCCACCTCAGGACGATATGCTGCCATGAGTGGATCCTTGGAATCCCAAGTGCCAGATACTTGTTGAGCCACGAGGTCCGAGTCACCGAAGCACTTAACTCGACTTAGA
The DNA here is from genome assembly GCF_003073215.2 of Triticum urartu. Taxonomy (NCBI): domain Eukaryota; kingdom Viridiplantae; phylum Streptophyta; class Magnoliopsida; order Poales; family Poaceae; genus Triticum; species Triticum urartu. The sequence continues at coordinate 718,779,008 of NC_053023.1, forward strand.
TTCATCTCCTTAGCCATCCGGAGACCATGGAGCAAGGCTTCATACTCAGCTGCATTGTTAGTACAAGGGAACATTAAGCGGAGAACATAACAAAACTTATCACCTCGTGGGGAAGTTAATACGACTCCAGCCCCCGAGCCTTCCAATTGCCTGGATCCATCAAAATGGATGGTCCAGCATGTGTGATCCAGCTTTTCTTCAGGTGCTTGCAATTCCGTCCAATCATTGATGAAATCGACAAGTGCTTGAGACTTAACCGCCGTCCGAGGCACATACTTGAATCCATGCGGCCCGAGCTCTTTACCCACTTGGCAATCCGGCCAGTCGCATCCCGGTTCTGGATGATATCCCCCAAGGGAGCAGAACTGACCACTGTAATGGGGTGCCCTTGGAAGTATTGCTTAAGCTTCCGGCTTGCCATAAAAACTCCGTATACCAGCTTCTGCCAATGCGGATACCTTTGCTTGGACTCAATGAGTACCTCGCTGATATAATAGACCGGACGTTGAACCGGATGCTCCTTACCTGCCTCTTTTCGCTCCACCACAATAGCCACACTGACCGCACGAGCATTAGCAGCCACATATAGCAGCAACGGCTCTTTGTCAATGGGAGCAGCGAGCACAGGCAGATTGGCCAATTGCCGCTTTAAGTGCTCAAATGCTTTATCAGCAGCAGAACTCCAGACGAATTGATCCGTCTTCTTCAACATCTGATACAAAGGGATTGCCTTCTCACCAAGGCGGCTGATAAACCGGCTTAACACGGCAATCCGGCCTGCCAGGCGTTGAACATCATTGATACACTTCGGTTTAGCCAGGGAGGTGATGGCTGTGATCTTCTCCGGATTAGCCTCAATTCCCCTGTTGGACACCAGAAAACCCAATAACTTGCCTGCCGGTACACCAAAGACACACTTGGCCGGATTAAGCATCATCTTGTACGTCCTCAGGTTATCAAAGGTTTCCTTCAAGTCGTCAACCAGAGTCTCCTTCTCCCTGGACTTAACCACGATATCATCCACGTAAGCATGTACATTACGGCCAATCTGCTTGTGAAGACAATTTTGTACACACCGTTGATAAGTTGCCTGGGCACTCTTGAGCCCAAAGGGCATAGACACATAACAGAAGGCTCCAAAGGGAGTTATGAATGCCGTCTTCTCCTGGTCCTTAACTGCCATTTTGATCTGATGATAGCCAGAATATGCATCCAAAAAACTTAAACGCTCACAACCCGCCGTAGCATCAATAATTTGATCAATACGGGGGAGGGCAAAAGGATCTGCTGGACAAGCCTTATTAAGATCTGTGTAATCCACACACATGCGCCAGGTGCCGTTTTTCTTAAGGACCAGCACCGGATTGGCAAGCCACTCAGGGTGAAAAACTTCAACAATAAAGCCAGCTGCTAAGAGCCTGGCTACCTCTTCTCCAATCGCCTTGCGTCTTTCTTCGTTAAACCGGCGGAGGAACTGTTTCACCGGTTTGTATTTAGGATCCACATTAAGGGTGTGCTCAGCGAGTTGCCTCGGTACACCTGGCATGTTAGAGGGCTTCCATGCAAAAATGTCCCGATTCTCACGGATGAACTCGATGAGTGCGCTTCCCTATTTCAGATCCAAGTTGGCACTGATGCTGAACTGCTTGGACGAATCGCCTGGTACGAAGTCAACAAGCTTAGTTTCTGCTGCCGATTTGAACTTCAGGGCCGGATCATGCTGCGTAGTTGGCTTCTTTAATGGAGTCATGTCCGCCGGATCAACATTGTCCTTATAATACTTCAGCTCCTCGGTGGCACAAACCGACTCTGCGTAGGCCGCATCTCCTTCCTCGCACTCCAAAGCGATTTTACGGCTTCCGTGAACCGTTATTGTCCCCTTGTGACCCGGCATCTTGAGCTGCAAATACACATAACAGGGCCGTGCCATAAACTTGGCGTAGGCCGGTCGCCCAAACAGGGCGTGATATGGTCTTTGGATTTTCACCACTTCAAACGTCAATGTTTCCGACCTGGAATCATGATCATCTCCAAAGGCCACTTCCAGAGCTATCTTACCAACAGGATATGCTGACTTGCCAGGTACCACACCGTGGAACACCGTATTGGACGGTTTGAGATTTTTATCTATTAGTCCCATACGACGGAAGGTCTCATAGTACAAGATATTAATGCTGCTCCCTCCATCCATGAGCACCTTGGTGAACTTGTAACCTCCCACCTGAGGCGCCACCACCAGAGCCAACTGATCCGGATTATCAACCTGGGGAGGGTGATCCTCTCTGCTCCATATGATTGGCTGTTCAGACCAGCGCAGATAACGGGGCACGGCCGGTTCAACAGAGTTGACTGCCCGCCTCTGAACCTTCCGGTCTCGCTTGTCCAAGCTAGTGGTGAAGACATGGTACTGCCCACTATTCAACTGCTTTGGGTTGCTCTGGTAACCTGACTGTTGCTGCTGCTGGTTGTAACCACCCTGGTTGTTCTAATTATTTTGATTGTTATGCCCGCCTGGATTACCATTAAATCCTGAACCGGAATTTCCTCCACCGTAACCCGGCCCGGATCCTGAGCCACCATCGGAGCTGTGATCATACCGGAAATCATTAGAATTCTTGAAATCCTGCATAATGAAGCAATCCTTCCAAAGGTGGTTTGCTGGCACCTCCTTCGTCCCATGCTTTGGATAGGGCTGGTTCAATAGATAATTTAAGCGGTCCGGGTTAGGGTTAGGCGCTCCACCGCGATTCGGCGGTTTACCCTTGCGTCGCTGACCCTTGTCCTGCACGTTGGTATTAGCCACGAAGTCCATGTTGCCATCCGCTTTACGCTTGCCTCCGCTACCGTTACCTGCCGAGTGATGCTGCTGACCTTTGGAGTTGCTGTTCTTCTTTCCCTTCCCTGTCTTGTCATCATCAGACTCGGGATCCTTGGTACTATCAGAATCAGCATATTTTACCAAAGCAGCCATGAGGGTCCCCATGTCAGTGCAATGGCGCTTCATCCGTCCTAACTTCAGCTTTAGGGGCCCAAACCGGCAATTGCCTTCTAGGGTTATAACCGCGGTGTCAGTGTTGATGCGGTCTGATGAATGCAGAACCTGCGAGATCCGGCGCACCCAATAAGTCGTCGATTCTCCTTCCTCCTGGACACAGGCAGCTAAGTCCACTATCGACATAGGCTGCTTACATGTATCCTTGAAGTTACTGATAAACCGGGCTCGTAATTGGGCCCATGAACTGATAGAATTGGCCGGTAAGCTTTTTAACCAAGTGCGGGCCGTTCCTTCAAGCATCATGGTGAAGTACTTCGCACATGCCGCATCATCCACATCGAGCATCTCCATGGCCATCTCATAGCTCTCCACCCATGTCTCTGGGGGTTGATCCGCCGTGTAATTTGGTACCTTGCGCGGGCCCTTGAAATCCTTGGGCAAGCGCACATTGCGTAAAGCGGGGACAAGGCAAGGCACCCCCAAAGAACTAGAAGTAACACCAGGTTCAACCGAGATAGTTGGACGAACCGGCGTAAGCTGCCGAGCCTGATACCGTGCGGCTAACTCGGCCTCCCTGCGCGCTCGGGCCCGGTCCACCACTTCCTGAGCGTTATCAGCACCACCCGCCGGGTTGTTGCCGCGGGGTGTTCCACGTCGTTCATTACTTGACACTGTCGGTTCATCCATATGTCTGCTATAGCTCCGGATTGGACGACGGGTCGAGTGGATCCGGTCGCGGCTGTACGAGTATGCTTCCTGTTGGACCAAAGCTGTCCTAAGAAGCTCCTTGACCCGTCGCGTCTCTACCGCCTGCGGCAAGTCACCTTCAATTGGAATGGCCTCCAGCCATGCAGCAGCGGCAACGAGATTGTCCATTGGGTTGGAGTAGTGACCCGGAGGTGTTGAAACAGCCTGAGGTATAAAAGTGTTTTGACGAGGCAGATTCATCAGACGGGGCTGAACCGGCGTGCCGTTCCCAGGAGCTTCCGCTCGGTTTCCCTCCAGCGGATTACTGGTTCCTGCTCCTGGGGTGTTGAAAAGGTCTCTGGCCTCGAAAACCGAAGGCAAACGGGATCGGTACTTCCTCTTCATGACTTCATGCGACGCGTTCTGGTCCAACATGAGCCTGTAGGCTTGTGCGTCTAAAGCGGCCCGCTCTGTGGTCATCCTGGCATTCTCAGCTGCCAGGTCCGCCTTGGCCTGGGTGATCTGTTCCTTCACCTTTGCAATCTCCGCGTTGTGGACTTCCTGATCCGCCGGGTTAGCTTCTGCCATAAGCACAACCAATGAATGAAATAGATTTGATAGAACTTGAGCCGGCGGGCGTGCAGAGCTTCCTGCCCTGGCAGCTGTCGCCGCTACTGAACCGGAGGTTATTGGCGCAGCGGTCGAAGAATGAAGCGCTGCTTGTGTGCCGGCCATGAATATTCCAACTCGGTTGGGTAGATCAGAGGGGTCCGGAATACTGTCGCCATCGGAACAGCCCCCAATCCGGCCATCTTGTAGCTGATATAGAGATTTGGTTTCTCCGGTTGATGACTCGTCGCCGGAATAAACGATGGTCTCGCCGCGAGATTCCGATCCATCCTCATAACTTCCTCCATGGATGACTCCCACGAAGGAACGCTTCATGGCCGGTTTAACCCGGGCGGATCGCGCACGCTGAGCCGTTTCAACGAGGTCGGTGCAGATGTCCGACTCAGGGCCCGGTTCACTGATCTTGCCGATGAAAACGTCTATGCCACCAAAGGGGACCCGGTACCCGTACTCAACTGAGCCGGCCTCGGGGCCCCAGCCTGCATCGTCAATGTAGAGCTTGCCGCGACGACTCTTAGTCATCCGGCCCACAACGTATCCCTCGAGTCCTTCAAAGAGGCCCTCCAAGAACTTGAAACCATCATGCGATAGCCCCACGGTAGGTGCCAATTGTCGTGGTTTTGTCACGGCAGATGTCCTCGTGAAAGGACTTAGTCGTGGAGCCATCGCAATGGGTTAGCTTGAAGGGGTTAAAGCGGACACAGGGACGCAAGAGAGTTTATACTAGTTCGGCCCCTTCGATGAAGGTAAAAGCCTACGTCTAGTTGTGATGGAATTGATGGGGTTTCGATGACTAGGGAGCAAACAAGCTTCGCCTAAGTCTCGAATTGTTGTCTGTTGTCCTTGAACCGCCGCCGGGTCGTCCCCTTATATACATGGGTGACGCCCGTCGGTTTACAGAGTCCCAACACCGGCTCATATACGTGTTCGGTTTGGTCTCTACTTATTCCTAACTTACATACAAGTTTACATACCGACGCCGGTTTACGGCTACAGGCCTTAAACCGATCATGGGCCTTAAGCCCTCATATACCTTCATGGGCTATAACATACTTAACTACTGATGAACTTAACCCGGCCCAGATAGGCCGGTTTACGCCCAGTAGTAATATCCCCAACAGTGGGGATGAGCTGCCCCTCTCCGGGAAGCCGGTGCGCAATGTCGTTAGACAAGTATCCGGCCTTCCTCAGTCTTTTGATGTGTCCCTCCATGACGGAGGAGACGATCCACTTGCCTCCCGCTCCGGACATGGCTGGAGAAGGTTGAGGTGGGGTGTGCGGACTTGGGCGCTGGAGCTCGAGTGCGCGGAAATTGATAGGCAAAGGAGGAAGAAGGCGTGGATGAAAAGGTGGATCCTTATCCCCTTATATGGGCAGACGGGACTATGCGCCGCCACCAGCCTGGTAAAACTCGCTTGTCTCCCAATCGCCATAGTCAATGGCGCGGTTGGGTTACCCACGCCCGTATTGATGAGAATCCCAGAATACGGGGACATGATCTCTGCTTTAACAAGACGTGCCAAGGAAACTGCCTCGCTAAACGCGCTGAGGTGGGACAGTAAAATGATTCGAATAAAGACTTGGCTGTGGTGTGATGTCACACTACGGAATACGTCAGCAACTTAGATTTGTGTAAATATTATTCTCTCTATGGCAATATGTGGAAACTTATTTTGCAGAGCCGGAAACTACCTTTGTGTTCAAAATCTTCTATGAAGTATTTGGAGGAGGAACCCGCCTTGCAATGCCAAAGACAATCTGCGCGCCGGACTCGTCGTCATTGAAGCCTGGTTCAGGGGCTACTGAGGGAGTCCTTGATTAGGGGGTGTCCGGATGGCCGGACTATACCTTTGGACGGACTCCTGGACTATGAAGATACAAGATTGAAGACTTCGTCCCGTGTCCAGAAGGGACTTTCCTTCGCGTGGAAGGCAAGCTTGGCGATACGGATATGTAGATCTCCTACCATTGTAACCGACTCTGTGTAACCCTAGCCCTCTTCGGTGTCTATATAAACCGGAGAGTTTTAGTCCGTAGGACGAACAACAATCATACCATAGGCTAGCTTTTAGGGTTTAGCCTCTCTGATCTCGTGGTAGATCTACTCTTGTACTACCCTTATCATCAATATTAATCAAGCAGGACATAGGGTTTTACCTCCATCAAGAGGGCCCAAACCTGGGTAAAACATCGTGTCCCCTACCTCCTGTTACCATCCGACCTAGACGCACAGTTCGGGACCCCCTACCCGAGATCCGCCGGTTTTGACACCGACAAGGGGCATCTATTTTCACTTTGAGAGGAGCTCAACAAGGCAGAAAGGGACATGCTTATAAACCGGTGTGGGCGCCCTTCGGTTGGCGAGGTGGGACTAAACTCTGAGCACAACGAGGACCAACCCTTTAGTCCCGGTTTGGGGCACAAACCGGGACTAATGGTCATGGCCCAGGGGCGAGCCCTATTTTTTCCAGTTTTTTTGTTTTGTTTTCTGCATTATTTATTTTCTTTTGTTTTTTGCTTTATTTTTTAATTCTTTTTGCTTTTAGTTTTAGAAAAATTATAAACTTTCTGTTAGTGCCACTAGTTTTCAAATTTGAAAACACTTTTTTAGTTTTTTTGTTTTCTTTGTTGCTTTATTTATTTTATTTTGTTTCTACTTACAACAAAATACTTATTGTTGCTACTTTATTTTTTTTCCAGTTTTTTGTTTTGTTTTCTGTATTATTTATTTTCTTTTGTTTTTGCTTTATTTTTTAATTCTTTTTGCTTTTAGGTCAGCAAAATTATAAACTTTCTGTCAGTGCCATTAGTTTTAGAAAAATTATAAACTTTTTGTTAGTGCCATTAGTTTTCAAATTTGAATAGTTGAAATTTGAACTCTTTGAAATTTGTGTGAATCACAAGTTTGTGATTAACTTTACTAAAAAAATGAACATAGATGCACCTATAGAGAAAATTCGACCTAAATTCATAGTTTTCAAATGAACTGTGAAAAGGTTGTCATAGCATACTCGTGTGTTACAAAGTTGGCATGGTATCATCATAATAGTTGCGGGAGAAAGTCTTCACTTTTTCTTCGCTTGTGTCATTTGCTTATTGCGCCATAACCATGGATAATCTTCATCGTTTATCAGGATGCTTGGGTCAGCCTTGACATTGAAGGGAGGAATTTCATGAAACTTTTCATAATCTTCAGACATGTCCGTCTTGCCCTCCACTCCCAGGATGTCCATTTTTCCTGAAAGAACTATGTGGCGCTTTGGCTCATCGTATGATGTATTCGCTTCCTTATCTTTTCTTTTTCTCGGTTTGGTAGACATGTCCTTCACATAGATAACCAATGCCACATCATTGGCTAGGACGAACGGTTCGTCAGTGTACCCAAGATTTTTCAGATCCACTGTTGTCATCCTGTACTGTGCGTCTACCTGTACCCCGCCTCCTGACAGATTGACCCATTTGCCCTTAAACAAAGGGACCTTAAAATCATGTCCATAGTCAAGTTCCCATATGTCCACTATGTAACCGTAATATGTGTCCTTTCCCCTCTCGGTTGCTGCATCAAAGCGGACACCGCTGTTTTGGTTGGTGCTCTTTTGATCTTGGGCGATCGTGTAAAATGTATTCCCATTTATCTCATATCCTTTGTAAGTCAATAAAGTCAAAGATGGTCCCCTGGACAACAAGTACAACTCATCACAAACAGTGTTATCACCTCTGAGATGTGTTTCCAACCAACTGCTGAAAGTCCTGATGTGTTCACATGTAATCCAGTCGTCGCACTGCTCCGGGTGTTTGGGGCGCAGACTGTTCTTGTGTTCATCGACATACGGGGTCACCAAGGTAGAGTTTTGTAGAACTGTGTAGTGTGCTTGAGATCAAGAATATCCGTCCCTGCATATTATTGAGTCACTTCCAAGAGTGCCTTTTCTAGTCAGTCTCTCCTCATACCGCGATTTAGGGAGACCTATCTTCTTAAGGCCAGGAATGAAGTCAACACAAAACCCGATGACATCCTCTGTTTGATGGCCCATGGAGATGCTTCCTTCTGGCCTACCGCGGTTACGGACATATTTCTTTAGGACTCCCATGAACCTCTCAAAGGGGAACATATTGTGTAGAAATACGGGCCCAGAATGACAATCTCGTCGACTAGATGAACTAGGACGTTCGTCATGATATTGAAGAAGGATGGTGGGAACACCAGCTCAAAACTGACAAGACATTGCGCCACATCACTCCTTAGCCTTGGTACGATTTCTGGATCGATCACCTTCTGAGAGATTGCATTGAGGAATGCACATAGCTTCACAATGGCTAATCGGACGTTTTTCGGTAGAAGCCCCCTCAATGCAACCGGAAGCAGTTGCGTCATAATCACGTGGCAGTCATGAGACTTTAGGTTCTGGAACTTTTTCTCTGGCATATTTATTATTCCCTTTATATTTGACGAGAAGCCAGTCGGGGCCTTCATACTGAGCAGGCATTCAAAGAAGATTTCTTTCTCTTCTTTCGTAAGAGCGTAGCTGGCAGGACCTTCATACTGCGTCGGAGGCATGCCGTCTTTTTCATGCAAATGTTGCAGGTCCTCCCGTGCCTCGGGTGTATCTTTTGTCTTTCCATACACGCCCAAGAATCCTAGCAGGTTCACGCAAAGGTTCTTCGTCACGTGCATCACGTCGATTGAAGAGCGGACCTCTAGGTCTTTCCAGTAGGGTAGGTCCCAAAATATAGATTTCTTCTTCCACATGGGTGCGTGTCCCTCAGCGTCATTCGGAACAGCTTGTGCGCCGAGACCCTTTCCAAAGATTACATGTAAATCATTGACCATAGCAAGTACGTGATCACCGGTACGCATGGCAGGCTTCTTCAGGTGATCTGCCTCGCCTTTGAAATGCTTGCCTTTCTTTCGACATTGATGGTTGGTCGGAAGAAATCGACGATGGCCCAGGTACACATTCTTCCTGCATTTGTCCAGGTATATACTTTCAGTGTCATCTAAACAGTGCGTGCATGCGTGGTATCCTTTGTTTGTCTGTCCTGAAAGGTTACTGAGAGCGGGCCAATCGTTGATGGTCATGAACAGCAACGCCCTTAGGTTAAATTCCTCCTGTCTGTGCTCATCCCACGTACGTACACCGTTTCCATTCCACAGCTGTAAAAGTTCTTCAACTAATGGCCTTAGGTACACATCAATGCCGTTGCCGGGTTGCTTAGGGCCTTGGATGAGAACTGGCATCATAATGAACTTCCGCTTCATGCACATCCAAGGAGGAAGGTTATACATACATAGAGTCATGTGCTAGGTGCTGTGATTGCTGCTCTGCTCCCCGAAAGGATTAATGACATCCACGCTTAAAGCAAACCATACGTTCCTTGGGTCCTTTGCAAACTCATCCCAGTACTTTCTCTCGATTTTTCTCCACTGCGACCCGTCAGCGGGTGCTCTCAACTTCCCGTCTTTCTTACGGTCCTCACTGTGCCATCGCATCAACTTGGCATGCTCTCCGTTTCTGAGCAGACGTTTCAACCGTGGTATTATAGGAGCATACCACATCACCTTCGCAGGAACCCTCTTCCTGGGGGGCTCGCCGTCAACATCACCAGGGTCATCTTGTCTGATCTTATACCGCAATGCACCGCATACCGGGCATGCGTTCAGATCCCTGTATGCACCACGGTAGAGGATGCAGTCATTAGGGCATGCATGTATCTTCTCCACCTCCAATCCTAGAGGGCATACGACCTTCTTTGCTGCGTATGTACTGTCGGGCAATTCGTTATCCTTTGGAAGCTTCGTCTTCAATATTTTCAGTAGCTTCTCAAATCCTTTGTCAGGCATAGCATTCTCTGCCTTCCACTGCAGCAATTCCAGTACGGTACCGAGCTTTGTGTTGCCATCTTCGCAATTGGGGTACAACTCTTTTTCTGATCCTCTAACATGCGATCGAACTTCAGCTTCTCCTTTTGACTTTCGCATTGCGTCCTTGCATCGACAATGACCCGGCGGAGATCATCATCATCGGGCACATCGTCTGGTTCCTCTTGATCTTCAGCAGCTTCACCCGTTGCAGCATCATTGGGCACATCGTCTAGTTCCTCTTGATCTTCACCAGCTCCCCCCGTTGCAGCATCACCGTATTCAGGGGGCACATAGTTGTCATCGTACTCTTCTTCTTCGTCGTCTTCCATCATAACCCCTGTTTCTCCGTACCTCGTCCAAACATTATAGTGCGGCATGAAACCCTTGTAAAGCAGGTGGGAGTGAAGGATTTTCCGGTTAGAGTAAGACATCGTATTCCCACATTCAGTGCATGGACAACACATAAAACCATTCTGCTTGTTTGCCTCGGCCGCATCGAGAAACTCATGCACGCCCTTAATGTACTCGGAGGTGTGTCTGTCACCGTACATCCATTGCCGATTCATCTGCGTGCATTATATATAACTAGTCGTCAACCCGTGCACCTGCACGGGCTAGGTTGCGAATTGTTATGTTTTTTATCAGTCTTTACTAACAATTGCAATGACGTAATATTTTGAGAACATGTCCTACTGGAATGATGGAAATGATGATCTCACCAAACCTACACACTTGAAGCCGAATCAGTTCGCTTCAAGAATAATATTAGATGAACCATGTTGCCACATGGATTTTTTCATAAGAAAATGGTTTTCCTTATTAAACAATGTCTTGATGAGAAACAGCAATATAACTTCTTAATAGTAGGACAACGGTACGTAGTGCTCGTATCCGTCCCCGTAATTTCCCGAGAGACACCATTTGTTCACTTGGCATTGCATGATGCATCAGTATTGCTGCACCTCGACTCTTTGCCGCCGCTAAAGAACTCCTGCATTGTGTTGTCATTACACACCAGCCCGACAAACTTGTCACCTCCCGTTATTACATTATGATAGTATGCATAAAATGATAGTAGTGATCTGCTGATTGAACAACCATCTAATCTTGATTCACAGGCCCATCTAATTATTTAGCTACACCCAAAATAATCATTTATAGTAATTTTCATGTGACATTGTCTCCTCTTTCATTCATGTGTAATTAGTGATGAAATTAATGAAACATATCGAATTGCTTGGAAAAAAGACTAAGATAACAAAATGTAGTATAAATCCATTGTGTTGTACATGCTTTTATGCTGAAACTAATGTGCTAGAACTGTGTTCTACTCACTTCGTGCAATATCTAAGCAATAAAGGGATAAGTCAAGAAAAGAGATAAATCAAACTCGATGATAAATTGGTTGATATTTTCACCTCTTCCCTAGATGCGGGTTAGAAGACCAAATAATTAATTGATCAGAAGCACGTCATGCCATCCAAAGGAAATACTAAATGATCAAACTACTAATTAAATCTAAGGCTCTTCACTCTTCTATCTAGAATTTGTCTAGTGGTTGACATACATCAAGCATCTTTGGCGAGTTCGACTGAACAAAAATTTGGGCTGAATGAAATCTTAATGTTCATCTATCTATCTTGTGTGCTGACATTGTAGGGTCATTAATCTGAACATGTTAAATTTGTGTTCTTTTTTACAGAGTCACCTTCCATGGTGGCTCCTCGGCAATCATTGTGTTGAACTATTATATCTTGTAGTGGGCGTAGCAGTCACTATTTTATATCACAATCAGTAAGTATGATTTCCTGTTTAATAACTTCATGGCATGCTAAGTTTAAATGCTCTAGCATTTACTTTTGAAGTCTTGATCCCATGGTTAATTGTACTAACAACTCAAAGTGTTATCATTATTTTAATGAAAAGGACAACACTTCATGGTTTTAGTAAGAAAAACAAAACAAAACAGTACATCATTTGTGTTCTTGTATGTCACCTACTACTAAAGAAATGGAAATTGCACAATCTACTGGTCTCAATATTTAAAACTTCCAAAGCTAAAAGACGAAATTTTCAAAAGGAAGCTTCTCTAACCTGGTGTAAGCAATGATGCTGCTTGTCAAGAGAAAGAAATCTCGGCAGTGATCCCATGCTAAGAATGAGCTTAGTTTTGGACCAACCATCGTACTGCTTCTTTCTGGGCCGTGTACCACATGATATGTAGATAGATCAACATTATGAACATCCATTTGGTGCCTCTGAGACACCTCACAACTGGTCAAACAACAACTTGCAGCTGGGCGTCTCACTAAAGAACAGACTCTTGTCCATCTAGGTGAAAGCCAAGGCATGGACAGAATAATCCTGGAAGCAAAACAATCATACAAAAAATTTTTTTGCGGGAAGACAATCATACAATTTAGAAACCTGATAGAAAATAGATTATAATATTCAGGGGATAGACTATGAGGAGAAGAACAAATCTGACAAACAAACCTGAAAACGGGACGTGTAGCCATGAACCATTTAGGAATAGAATCTAAAAAAAAGAAATCAGTTCCAAGTATATAATATGATAAAGCTAACTGATCTGGCTGATCGTTCCTTGTAAATAGCCAATATCCTAATTCATCAAGTATTGTTGGCAAGTAGAAAACAAAAAACTAACCACGTGATGCAGGATCTATAAATTTCTAGTTCAAATTTTTTTTTCCAGTACTTGTAGAGTCGCAAACATAGGTAATCTTGTAGGTATATATAGTAGATGTACACCACTTAAATATATAATGTCTCCTGCGGGGTGCAGAATATCTGAAAAAAGAAAAATATGAATCAAGTGTATAAATATCTAGAGATTGAGCGATCAAAAGAAATTTATGGTGCTACAAAAAGGAGAATACATACGTATCAATGTGATATTGTATAGCTCTTGCTGTTGTGCTGTTTGTGTGCCTGAAGTCTTGCAGCTCGCCTCACGCCTCATATTAGCAGACCGCTCCAAGGTGCCGAGGAGCAGCAACACCACCAGCTCTCCCTGTCGAGGAGCAGTACCGCCAGGCCTTCGAGCACTGGAGCACCCTATAACTGGTCGATGACCACCACCGTGATATTGTAAACTAACCACGTGCTGCAACAACTATAAATTTCTAGTGTAGTCACAAATATAGTAATCTTCTTCTAGTTATACATAGTACATGTACACCACTTAAATATATATTCTCCTGCGGGGTCCAGAATATCTGAAAAAAGAATGCATGAATCAAACGTATAAATATCTAGAAATTGAGCGATCAGAAGAAATTGATGGTCATATGGAAAGGAGAATATATACGTACCAATGTGATATTATATAGCTCTTGCCATTGCGCTGTTTATGTGCCTGAAATCTTGCAGCTCGCCTCATGCCTTCTATTAGCAGACCACTCAAAGGTGCCGTGAAGTCTTGCAGCTCGCCTCACGCCTCCTATTAACAGACCGCTCAAAGGTGCCGAGGAGCAGCAGCACCATCAGCTCTCCATGTGGAGGAGCAGTACCGCCGGGCCTTCGAGGCCTGGAGCAACCTATAACCGGTCGATGACCACCGTGCAAAATAAAACATGACCAAAACACCTCAACTCGGATGCAAACAGTATATACACACATGTTTCTTTTATTACATTATATTAATATTTCTCCAATGCACGCATGCTATGCCTAATCAAGAAAGATCGTGTGCAGACTGGAGATTCAACATATACCTACATCAAGAGTTATTCATACGGGCACCAGGATTGTTGTTGCATACTGGCATGGCGCCATACACATGCCAGCGATGAGAAGCAACAGAGCAGTCGGTATTGGACTCGGCACCGCCAGTATTGGACTCGCAATAAACCCAGTCTGGTGGATGAACAATTTTCTTTCGGATGAGCCAATATGCATCGGTAGATAACTATACGTGATTAGTTGTGCCACTGTAATAGTAAGAATGGTTCAAGTAAATATGCATGTGACAAATCAGCATAGATAAATCAGCACGTGTGATAAGAGAGAGAGTAACTAATCCATCAGATCTTGGTCAAACTCAGCATAGAGAAATCAGCACGTGTGATAAGAGAGAGAGTAACTAATCCATCAGATCTTGGTCAAACTCGCCAGGGACTAAAGATTTGAACGAAATTGCATATGAAGCCATGAGCTATCATGGATTGTTGTCTCCTTGGCTCCAAATCACACAAATAAGCAATACCTGTACATGTAGTGCCATGGAAACAACTCAGAATTATACGGTTTCATCCAATCAAACTGGGGCCGCTAGTGCTGTTGAAAGAACAGTTGAGGGATAGTCGATGGAGTACCGTACCTTGTGATGGGTGGATCAAATGGAGAGCCAGCGATGTAGGCTTCAAACTGGAAGGCGTCGTTCCTTGGTCGTGCTCTAGCCGGAGGAGGGAAGAACGATCAACTGCCATCGATCGGAGGTCTTGGACAGTAGAAACCATGGAAGGAAACGGAGGCTGCTAGGTTAGATTTAAACCTCTACCATAACAATTTGAGAGATTTGGCTCTCCGGAGAGATATACGCGAGAGTTTTATCCCTTTTAGATAGTTATTGGTCAGAGATGGTTAGAGTTGGGTCGTGGGAGAGACACGCGTACGTGACAATTTTGGAGAGATTGGGAAATTCTGGTCGTGAGGGTATCCATGACTTTTTTATTGGGAGATATCCGGGAGATTCTTTTTTCTTTTTTCAGAGAAACATGTGAGATTGGATCTGAACCATAGTTTTGGCCGTGAGGACATATCAATGAGATTTTTTTTCTTTTTGGCCGTGAGGGACATATCAATGCGATTTTTTTCCTTTTTTGAGAGATACATGAGTTTTTCTTTTTTTGGGAGATAGTACATGAGAGATTGGATCTGAACGTAATTTGGGCCATGAGGGACATATCAATGAGTTTTTCTTTTTCTTTTTTGAGAGATCCATGAGAGATTGGATCTGAACCGTAATAACTCGGTCCCACCAGATTAACGGCTCATAAAATCTAATTAATGTGGGAATTTCTAGGAAGTTAAGAATTAGTATAGGTATAGATAGATAGATAGATAGATAGATAGATATAGATAGATAGATAGATAGATAGATATAGATAGATAGATTAAGTGTCCAAATTAATAGAAGTTCATCATCACATTAAAACCAAAGTACATACATAGTTCTCATCTAACAACATATAGCTCTCCAGAGCATCTAATTAATTAAACCATACATTGAAACTATGTAAAACATTTCAATGCGAAAACAAATGCGATCATAATCGCAACCAAGGTAACAATTGATCCAACGGCATAATGATACCAAGCCTCGGTATGAATGGCATATTTTCTAATCTTTCTAATCTTCAAGCGCATTGCATCCATCTTGATCTTGTGATCATCGACGACATCCACAACATGCAACTCCAATATCATCTTCTCCTCCTCAATTTTTTTATTTTTCCTTCAAGAAATTGTTTTCTTCTTCAACTAAATTTAGCCTCTCGACAATAGGGCCGGTTGGAATTTCCGGTTCACATACATCCTAGATAAATAAAATCTATGTCACGTTGGTCGGCATAATTTTCATAAACAATAAATGAACCAATAGTTATAAAGATAATATATATACCACATCCAAATCATAGACAGGACGAGGACCGACGGGGGCGGATACCAAAACCATCGCACTATATAAGATGAAATAATAAAAGTAAGAAAATAATACAAGTATCTATGTAAACATACAAATAAGAATATTTTTTCCTTTCAGAAAGAAGATAAGAACAAGAGGCTCACCACGGTGGTGCCGGCGATGAGCTCGGCGCGGGTGATCGACGATGGTGAAGACGGGGACGGGGCGTGACGGACCGCTAAACCTAGAAAAATGTTAAGGAAAATGGAGCTTGGAGGTCGAGCTTGGAGAGGAGAAAGCTTAAGTAGTGTGGCTCGGACATTCCATCGAACACCTTGTGTGCATAGGAGGTGAGCTAGAGCACCACCAATCCCTCTAACCCTCGGCTAGAAAAAACAGAGCAGTGTGCTCTGCTCTTACGCGAGGGGGTATATATAGGAACCTCATTGGTCCCGGTTGGTGGCATGAACCGGGACTAAAGGGGAGCCTTTGGCCCCAGTTCAAGCCACCAACTAGGACCAATGGTGGTGGGCCAGGAGAGAGGCCCATTGGTCCCGGTTCGTCCCACCAACTGGGACCAAAAGGTCCAGACAAACCGAGACCAATGGCCCACGTGGCCCGGCCGGCCCCCTGGGCTCACGAACCGGGTCCAATGCCCCCATTGGTCCTGGTTCTGGACTGAACCGGGACTAATGGGCTGACCCCGCCTGGACCTTTGCCCCCTTTTCTGCTAGTGAAAGCAGGAGAAATTTATGGAAGGGCTGAATGATGAGATTAGCATGCAGTTGATGGTGGCAACATTTAACAACTACCAGGAGTTGGTAGATAAGGCTCTTATGATTGAAAGGAAGCAGCAGCAGATTGAGAGCCGTAAGAGGAAGTATGGACAAGGAAGGTATAATTCAGGAGCTCAGCAGAAGCCTCGCCTAACCCCGAATTCGGGAGGACTTGTTAATAACCATGGAGGCCACACCCATAATGGAGGAAGTAACCATAATCATACTGGCCCAAGGAATGGGAATGGGAATGGAGCAAGCAACAATCAGAACCGCCCCAATCCAGCCACACCCGCGAAGGGAGACCTAAGCCACGTTACTTGTTTCAAGTGCGGGAAGACTGGACACTATGCCACGGAGTACCCTGAAGCAAAGAATGGAAACGGCAATGGGAGCGCTGGAAAGAAGCCCAATCCATTCAACAAAGGACAAGTGAACCACGTCAACATGGAGGAGGTTGAAGAGCAGCCAGACGCGGTTATTGGTAAGTTTTTGGTTAAGTCTTTTACCGCCCTTGTTCTTTTTGATACTGGTGCATCGCATTCATACATATCAAGGGAATTCGTGGATAAGTTTAAACTACCAACCCAAACTCTTAGGACCCATTGATACGTCTCCAACGTATCTATAATTTTTTATTGCTCCATGCTATATTATCTACTGTTTTGAATGTTTATGGGCTTTATTATACACTTTTATATCATTTTTGGGACTAACCTATTAACCCAGAGCCGAGTGCCAGTTTCCGTTTCTACCCTGTTTTAGGGTTTCGAAGAAAAGGAAAATCAAACGGAGTCCAATTCACCTGAAACTTCACGGAACTCATTTTTGGAAGGAAAGAAGCCCAGAAGACTTGGAGTGCATGTCGGGGGATCTGCGAGGAGGTCACGAGGCAGGGGGCGTGCCCACCCCCTGGGCACACCCTCCGCCCTCGTGAGCCCCTCGTGGCCCCCTGGTGTACTTCTTCCGCCTATATATCTCCATATACCCTAAAAACATCCGTGAGCACAATAGATCGGGAGTTCCGCTGCCAGAAGCCTCCGTAGCCACCGAAAACCAATCTATACCCGTTCTGACACCCTGCCAGAGGGGGAATCCTTCTCCGACGGCCATCTTCATCATACTAGTGCTCTCCATGACGAGGAGGGAGTAGTTCTCCCTCGGGGCTGAGGGTATGTACCAGTAGCTATGCGTTTGATCTCTCTCTCTCTCTCTCTCTCGTGTTCTTGAGATGATACGATCTTGATCTATCGCGAGCTTTGCTATTATAGTTGGATCTTATGTTTCTTCTCCCCCTCTACTCTCTTGTAATGGATTGAGTTTTCCCTTTGAAGTTATCTTATCGGATTAAGTCTTTAAAGATTTGAGAACACTTGATGTATGTCTTGCCGTGCGTATCTGTGGTGACAATGGGATGTCACGTGATTCAATTGATGTATGTTTTGGTGACCAACTTGCGGGTTCCGCCCATGAACCTATGCATAGGGGTTGGCACACGTTTTTGTCGTGATTCTCCGGTAGAAACTTTGGGGCACTATTTGAGGTTCTATGTGTTGGTTGAATAGATGAATCTGAGATTGTGTGATGCATATAGTATAATCATACCCACACATACTTGAGGTGACATTGGAGTATCTAGGTGACATTAGGGTTTTGGTTGATTTGTGTATTAAGGTGTTATTCTAGTACGAACTCTAGGGCTGTTTGTGACACTTATAGGAATAGCCCAACGGATTGATTGGAAAGAATAACTTTGAGGTGGTTTCGTACCCTACCATAATCTCTTCGTTCGTTCTCCGCTATTACTGACTTTGGAGTGACTCTTTGTTGCATGTTGAGGGATAGTTATGTGATCCAGTTATGTTATCATTGTTGAGGGAACTTACACTAGTGAAAGTATAAAACCTAGGCCTTGTTTCCTAGCATTGCAATACCGTTTACGCTCACTTTTATCATTAGTTACCTTACTGTTTTTATAATTTCCGATTACAAATACTTTTATCTACTATCCATATACCACTTGTATCACCATCTCTTCGCCGAACTAGTGCACCTATACAATTTACCATTGTATTGGGTGTGTTGGGGACACAAGAGACTCTTTGTTATTTGGTTGCAGTGTTGCTTGAGAGAGACCATCTTCATCCTATGCCTCCTACGGATTGATAAACCTTAGGTCATCCACTTGAGGGAAATTTTCTACTGTCCTACAAACCTCTGCACTTGGAGTCCCAACAACGTCTACAAGAAGAAGGTTGTGTAGTAGACATCAAGCTCTTTTCTGGCGCCGTTGCGGGGGAGGTTAGTGCTTGAAGGTATATCTTTAGATCTTGCAATCGAGTCTTTTAGTTTCTTGTTTTATCACTAGTTTAGTCTATAAAAGAAAACTATAAAAAAATGGAATTGAGTTTGTCTCATACGCTTCACCTTTTTAATATCTTTCATGAGTATGATGGAAAGGATAATTGTGCTCAAGTGCTAGAAGAAGAAATCTATAAAATGTTTGGCACTAAATCTTTGAATGATGAGCATGATTGCAATGTTGTTACTATGAATTCCTTGAATATCCATGATGCTAATGATATGCAAAGCCACAAGCTTGAGGAAGCTATGTTTGATGAAGATGATTTTTTTGTCCCCCAAGTTTTGATGAGCAAATTTACTATGACGAAAGCATGCCTCCTATCTATGATGATTATTGTGATGACACGTATGCTTTAAAGAATAATAATGACAATGAAACTTGTCATCTTGATTTCAATTTTCAATCCCATGATAGTTACTTTGTTGAGTTTGCTCCCACTATTATTCATGAAAAGAATTTTGCTTGTGTGGAGAGTAGTAAATTTTCTATGCTTGTAGATCATGGAAAGAATGATTTAGGTGCTGGTTATATTGTTGAATTCATTCATGATGCTACTGAAAATTATTATGAGGGAGGAATATATGCTTGTAGGAATTGCAATAATATCAAGTTTCCTCTCTATGCGCTTAAAATTTTGAAGTTATGCTTGTTTTACCTTCCTATGCAAGTTGATCCTTGTTCCCACAAGTTGTTTGCTCAAAACATCCCTATGCATAGGAAGTATGTTAGAATTAAATGTTCTAGTCATATTCTTCATGATGCCTTCTTTATGTTTCAATTCTTATCCTTTATGTGAGCATCATTGAAATCATCATGCCTAGCTAGGGGCGTTAAACGATAGCGCTTGTTGGGAGGCAACCCAACTTTATTTTTGTTCCTTGTTTTTTGTTCCTGTTTAGTAATAAATAATTCATCTAGCCTATGTTTATATCTGGTTTTATGCTTTTAATTAGTGTTTGTGCCAATTAGAACCTTTGGAAAGGCTTGGGGAAAGTCTTGTTGATCATGCTGTAAAAAACAGAAACTTTAGCGCTCACGAGAATTGCTGCCATTTTTATTTGGAGAGTGATATTTAGTTAATTATTTTTGAAGATAATTAATAGTTACCTTGCTGTTTTTATAATTTCAGATTACAAATACTTTTATCTACTATCCATATACCACTTGTATCACCATCTCTTCGCCGAACTAGTGCACCTATACAATTTACCATTGTATTGGGTGTGTTGGGGACACAAGAGACTCTTTGTTATTTGGTTGCAGGGTTGCTTGAGAGAGACCATCTTCATCCTACGCCTCATATGGATTGATAAACCTTAGGTCATCCACTTGAGGGAAATTTGCTACTGTCCCACAAACCTCTGTACTTGGAGGCCCAACAACGTCTACAAGAAGAAGGTTGTGTAGTAGACATCACCCATCTATTAGTAAGTTCACCTGGAGCAGAGTATATGGCTAGTCGATGGTGCGACCAGATACCCTTAACCATTGGTAGCCATGTTTTTCCATCCAACCTAATAATCTTGGAGTCACACGGATTGGATGTGATATTAGGCATGGACTGGATGTCAAAGTATGGAGGAAGCA
This sequence comes from Triticum urartu, assembly GCF_003073215.2. Taxonomy (NCBI): domain Eukaryota; kingdom Viridiplantae; phylum Streptophyta; class Magnoliopsida; order Poales; family Poaceae; genus Triticum; species Triticum urartu. The sequence goes on from NC_053023.1 coordinate 718,799,561, forward strand.
TTGACTGTGCTAGTAAGCCAATTTGTCTCACCACCCCGGAGGGAAAAAGGATCAAGTATATATCTAGGCATGTGCCAAGGAGTAGCCAATTAAATACCCTCACGGGAGTTGTTCAGGAGGAAGTGTCTGTAGTGAAGGATTACCCGGATGTTTTTCCAGAAGAGTTACCAGGCATGCCACCGGACCGAGATATCGAGTTTTTGATAGAGTTATTGCCATGGACCGGGCCTATATCGAAGAGACCATACCGGATGCCCGCAAACGATCTGGAGGAGATTAATAAACGGATCAAGGAGTTATTGGAGAAAGGTTACATTCGACGGAGCTCATCGCCATGGGGAGCCCAAGTTCTTTTGCTCGAGAAGAAGGATAAGTCTCTAAGAATGGTTGTTGATTATCGAGCATTAAATGAGGTGACGATCAAGAACAAATACCCACTGCCGATGATCAATGATTTGTTTGACCAGCTGCAAGGAGCTAAGGTGTTTTCAAAGATCGATCTGCGATCTGGATATCACCAACTGAAGATACGAGAGAAGGACATACCAAAGACAGCATTCACCACACGGTACGGGTTGTATGAATATACGATCATGTCATTTCGACTGACTAACGCCCCTGCCTACTTCATGAGCATGATGAACAAAGTGTTCATGGAATATTTGGATAAGTTCGTTGTGGTGTTCATTGATGATATAATGGTATATAAGAAGAACGAGGAGGAGCACGAAGAGCATTTGCGTTTAGTTCTCAAGAAACTCAGGGAACATCAGTTGTATGCCGAGTTCAACAAATGCGAGTTTTGGCTGAAGGAAGTTGGATTCCTTGGACATGTTATATCAAGAGAAGGTGTAGCAGTAGATCCTACCAAGGTTCAGTCAGTCACTGAATGGTTGGCACCCACTTCAGTTAGCATGATCTGCAGTTTTCTTGGACTCGCAGGATACTATCGAAGATTCATTGAGAATTTTTCCAAAATTGCGAAGCCAATGACGGAGTTATTGAAGAAGGATACCAAATTTAAATGGACAGAAGAATGTGAAGCGATTTTTCAGGGGTTAAAGAAATGTTTGACTACAGCCCTAGTGTCGATTCTGCCGGATATATGCAAGGAGTTTCAAGTGTATTGCGACGCCTCTCGCCTAGGACTTGGAAGTGTGCTTATGCAGGACGAAAGAGCTGTTTCGTATGCCTCGTGAAAATTGAAACCGCACGAGTTAAATTATGCCACTCATGATTTGGAGTTGGCTACCGTAGTGCATGCGTTGAAGACCTGGAGACATTACCTTATTGGAAATCGTTGTGATGTGTACACGGATCATAAGAGTTTGAAGTACATTTTCACATAGAAGGAGCTGAACCTTAGGCAGAGGAGATGGTTGGAGCTTATATAGGATTATGACATGAAGCTTCACTATCATCCAGGCAAGGCCAATGTCGTAGCAGATGCCTTGAGCCGTAAGAGTTATGCTAATACCCTAGTGAGCACGGGATTGCCGAAGGAGTTAGCAGAGGATCTTAGGGAACTTTGATTGGAGATTGTTCCTAGAGGTTTTGTTGCAACAATGGAGGTTCAGTCTACATTGTTAGGAAAGATTCGAGAAGCTCAGAAGGATGACAAAGAGGTTGCCGAGATAAAAGAGAGAATGAGCGAAGGAAAGGCCAAAGGTTTTCGTGAGGATGAGCACGACACCTTATGGTTCGAGGACCGTGTTTATGTGCCCAATAACACAGAGATCAGGAAGTTAATACTTCAGGAGGCTCATGACTCACCATACTCGATACACCCCGGAAACACCAAGATGTATTTGGATTTGAAGGAACGTTTCTGGTGGACTGATATGAAGAAGGATATTGCCGAGTATGTAGCCGTATGTGATGTATGTCAGAGAGTGAAGGCTAAGCATCAAAAGCCAGCAGGATTATTACAGCCTATGGCGATACCCGAATGGAAGTGGGATAAACTTGGCATGGATTTTATCACCGAATTACCCAGAACCAAATCAGGATATGATTCTCTATGGGTAGTAGTTGACCGCTTGATCAAAGTAGCTCACTTTATCCCGGTGAAAACCACCTATACAAGTGCAAAGTTGGCCAAGATATTATGACCAGGATCGTATGTCTGCATGGAGTTCCGAGGACCATCATATCAGATAGAGGGACACAGTTTACTTCAAAGTTTTTGCATCAGCTGCACCAAACTTTGGGGACAAGGTTGGAGTTCAGTACAACATTCCACCCGCAGACAGATGGACAGACTGAGAGAGTCAACCAGATTCTAGAGGATATGTTGAGGGCCTGTGCGCTAGATTATGGATCTAGTTGGGATGACAATTTGCCCTACGCGGAGTTCTCATACAACAATAGCTACCAAGCCAGTTTAAAGATGGCACCGTTCGAAGCCCTGTACGGATGAAGGTGCAGAACACCGTTGATGTGGGATGCAGTCGGAGACCAATGGTTGTTTGGACCAGATTTGATCAAAGAGTCTGAAGAGAAAGTTAAGTTGATCAGAGATAGACTGAAGATAGCTCAGTCCAGACAGAAGAGTTATGCAGATTCGAAACGCAAGGAAATAACCTATGATATTGAAGACAGAGCATATCTGCGAGTGTCACCCCTGCGAGGAGTGAAACATTTTGGAGTTAAGGGAAAATTAGCCCCGAGATTTGTAGGACCGTATCGAATTTTGGAACGTATGGGAGAAGTTGCCTACAAGTTGGAGTTACCTGAAGGACTGTCAGGAGTTCATGGTGTATTTCATGTTTCACAGTTGAAGAAGTGCCATGCTGAGATGGCTGATATACCGTTAATAGATACAGTACCCTTGGAGGCGATTCAGTTGGACAGTGATTTGACCTATGAGGAGAAGCCTGTCAGGATCCTTGAATTTGCCAGCCGAGTCACCCACAACAAGGTTATCAAGTTTTGCAAAGTTCAGTGGAGCCACCATACCGAGGATGAAGCCACCTGGGAACGAGAGGATGGTCTTCGCAAAGACCACCCACACCTATTCTCTAGCCAACCCGAATCTCGAGGGCGAGATTCATCTTAAGGGGGGTAGGTTTGTAACATCCCAAATTTTCAATTTGAAATGTTATACATAGATCATTCATTGCATATCATATTTTGTTGCATCTCGTTCCACGATGCTCAAAATCCTAAGCAACTCAAGGACCCTCGGAGAGATTTGGGGATTTCCCTGTTTTCATATTTGAGTTTTATCAAATATTGAAACAAGGATTTTTGGTTCTAATTATTTTTCTCTCCGAAAATATTTCATATTAAAAATTTATGAGAGGAGATAATATGAATTCTCCAAAATAAATGAAATATTGGAGGAAAAAGATTAAAATCAAATATTTGATTTTATCCGGAGTTATTGCTATTTTATTTGAATTAGAAAAATTGCACGTTTTTCAAAGTAGCATTTTAGGGTCAAGAAAATGTTCATCTTGTTCTAAATATTTTATTTAGACGGTGAAAATTTGTTTTGGCATTTTTATTTTTTTTATTTTTTTTATTTTCTAGGATTTATTTAGTTCCGGCGAAATTATTAAAAAAAAGTTTTAGCGCCCGACTCGGCTGAAGCCCAGCCGAGTCGGCCCGCTCCCCGCGCCGCCACCGCCCGGCCTGGAGTCCGGCCGGGACTCTGCCTCCCCGCCGCCTTGCCCCCTCCTCCAAGCAGACCCCCTCCTCTTAAATACGCCGCCCTCGACCCCCCCTCCACCACCCAACCCCGCCGCCAGCCCCGACCGCAGCGCCGCCGCCGCCTCTGCAGCGCCGCCGATGTCGCCGCCCTCGCACCCCGCCGTCGCACCCCGCCTCGCCGGAGCTGCAGCCCCGCCTCGCCAGAACATCGCTGGAGGTAATGCCGCCGTTGCCACAACCGTTTTTTAAAAGAAAACTGATTCGGTTTTTTAGAAACCCTAGTTCATTTTTTTATAGATCGGTTCGCCGGTTTTCCCCGGTTCGGTTACTTTGCGGACGTTCGTCCGTATGTTCATTCTAACGAACGTGTTCACCCATTAGCCGCAGACAACGAACGCTCGTTCGTTAGACTGTTCATCAGTTTTCTTTTTCTCGGATTTTCCGTGATTATTTTCAATCGTGATTTCTGATCCAATATTTGTTTTAGTTTATCTTTTCGCTCGTTTGTCGGAATCAGGCGATTCAAGCGCCTAGATCTTCGTATCGAAACCCTCTTTCCGTTTAACCAACTTGAACAAGCTTTTGCTACTGTAAAAAAATTTGACCATAGTCCAGATTAGTAAACGGATATTGTTTCTTTCGCAGTTTGAGTTTCGTTGCTCCGTTTGATTTGATTCTTTTCGCAAACCGGAGTTCTTAAGTTGAACTTTCTGGTTAGATCTTCTTGTTTGAGATTTACCCGTGTTTATTTGCTAGATTGCTTATGTATGCTATTGTTTGTTTGTGATAGAACACCCAGCGAAGCGTGCTACTACGAGTCCCTAGGTTTTGCGGATCATCAACAAGGCAAGTAACACCTTGATCATACCCCTTTATCACCCAGTTTTTATGCATTAGTTCCAATCCTCAAACATTGCATGGTTAGGATGTGATTAACATGTGGGTTGGGAAGTAGTTGATGAGATAGAACCTATTGCCCTGTTATATTCAAACCCTTGGGAGTTACTTCTACGTATTGCTTTTATTGCTATGCTATGCTCGTAGATGTGGTTTGGGTGAGTGAAATCCATGACAGATGTGAGATTGTTAATTAATGGTTCAACTTAAGGTGGCAACTTGAATACACATCTGGGTGGATTGTTTGTTGGGCACCTAGGGAATCCAGTGTTATCCTAGGATATCCTGGAGTACCCGTGTGATAATCCTATGGTCCGCCACCTAGGATCAAAGGTTACTGAGATATTTTCATGCTAGAAACTTCCGTGTGCAGCCACAAGCTATTATGGGCTCTAGCATAGTTGAGTAAGTTGCGTGAAGCTCCCGAAGAGGTGGATCATCAGGTAGAGGGATGTAGGTTGGTATGGTCTGCCCGGAGTAAGGAGTTAATGCTTCTGAAAGACTGTGTCTCGGTCATCCGTTTCTCAAACACCATGTAGTGCGAGAAATCCAACGGAGGAGATCGGGTCTTGTGGGGAAAAGTGCGCAAACCTCTGCAGAGTGTATAAACTAATCATGGTTAGCCGTGTCCCCGGTTACGGACATCTTGAGTATCTAGTACTTGGAGTATCATAAGTATCTCATCACTCAAAAATAATATTGTTGGGTTGTTAATTACTTTAATTGGGATTGAGTTGGAGGAACCTTATCAATGATGTTTCAACTACCATGATAGTTAAATAAAATATATTCCTTTGTTGTAGGGAAAAATTGGCTTTTCGCAAAAACCATAACCATGGAGCTTTCCACCAGCCAAATATGCATGTAGTGATAGCATTATTTTGTTCTTGCTCTACTGTGTTACTTTGCCAGCATATTCCATGTGCTGACCTGTTTTCGGGCTGCAACGTATTATGTTGCAGACTTTTCAGATGAGGAGTAAGGTTTGTTAGGTCGTTGCCGTGCAGCTCAGCTATGTCGTTGGAGTTGATGGACTCACTTTATCTTCCAAGCCTTCTGTTGTTATCGTATTAGATGGCCTTAAGCCATATGTATTGTAATAAGTTCTCTTTTGAGACATTCGATGTAATAAGTGTGTGATTGCTACTCTATTATAAATCCTCGAGTACTGTGTGTGTCAGCATTACCGATCCAGGGATGACACTGAAGCACAGAGACTTGACCGTTTGAGGTCGGGTCGCTACAAATTATGGAACAAGGAGTGGCAAGAGCCTAAGCTTGGGGATGCCCAAGGCACCCCAAGGTAATATTCAAGGACAACCAAGAGCCTAAGCTTGGGGATGCCCCGGAAGGCATCCCCTCTTTCTTCTTCGTTCATCGATAACTTTACTTGGAGCTATAGTTTTATTCACCACATGATATGTGTTTTGCTTGGAGCGTCTTTCATTTTGTTTTGCTTGCTGTTTGAATAAAATACTAAGATCTGAAATTCTTAAATGTTAGACAGTCTTCATATAGTTGCATAATTATTCGACTACTCATTGATCTTCACTTATATCTTTTGGAGTAGTTTGTCATTTGCTCTAGTGCTTCACTTATATCCTTTTAGAGCACGGTGGTGGTTTTATTTTATAGAAATAGATGAACTCTCATGCTTCACTTATATCATTTTGAGAGTCTCTAAACAGCATGGTAGTTTGCTTTGGTTATGAATTTAGTCCTAATATGATGGGCATCCAAGAGGGATATAATAAAAACTTTCATATAAAGTGCATTGAATACTATGAGAAGTTTGATACTTGATGATTGTTTTGAGATATGAGGATGGTAATATTAGAGTCATGCTAGTGAGTAGTTGTGAATTTGAGAAATACTTGTGTTAAAGTTTGTGATTCCCGTAGCATGCATGTATGGTGAACCATTATGTGATGAAGTCGGAGCATGATTTATTTATTGATTATCTTTGTTATGAGTGGTGGTCGGGGACGAGCGATGGTATTTTCCTACCAATCTATCCCCCTAGGAGCATGCGCGTAATACTTTGTTTTGATAACTAATAGATTTTTGCAATAAGTATGTGAGTTCTTTATGACTAATGTTGAGTCCATGGATTATACACACTCTCACCCTTCCACCATTGCTAGCCTCTCTAATACCGCGCACCTTTCGCTGGTATCATACACCCACCATATAGCTTTCTCAAAACAGCCACCATACCTACCAATCATGGCATTTCCATAGCCATTCCGAGATATATTGCCATGCAACTTTCCACCGTTCCGTTTACTATGACACGCTCCATCATTGTCATATTGCTTTGCATGATCATGTAGTTGACATTGTATTTGTGGCAAAGCCACTGTTCATAATTCTTTCATACATGTCACTCATGCATCATTGCACATCACGGTACACCGCCGGAGGCATTCACATAGTCATATTTTGTTCTAAGTATCGAGTTGTAATTCTTGAGTTGTAAGTAAAAAGAAGTGTGATGATCATCATTATTAGAGCATTGTCCCAGTGAGGAAAGGATGATGGAGACTATGATTCCCCCACAAGTCGGGATGAGACTCCGGACAAAAAATAAAAAAACAAAAAAGAGGCCATAAAAAAGAAGAGAAAAGGCCCAATTAAAAAAATGAGAGAAAAAGAGAGAAGGGGCAATGCTACTATCCTTTTACCACACTTGTGCTTCAAAGTAGCACCATGATCTTCATGGTAGAGAGTCTCCTATATTGTCACTTACATATACTAGGGGGAATCTTTCATTATAGAACTTGGCTTGTATATTCCAATGATGGGCTTCCTCAAAATGCCCTAGGTCTTCGTGAGCAAGCGAGTTGGATGCACACCCACTAGTTTCTTTTGTTGAGCTTTCATACATTTATAGCTCTAGTGCATCCGTTGCATGGCAATCCCTACTCACTCACATTGATATCTATTGATGGGCATCTCCATAGCCCGTTGATACGCCTAGTTGATGTGAGAATATCTTCTCCTTTTTGTCTTCTCCACAACCACCATTCTATTCCACCTATAGTGCTATGTCCATGGCTCACGCTCATGTATTGTGTGAATATTGAAAAAGTTTGAGAACATCAAAAGTATGAAACAATTGCTTGGCTTGTCATCGGGGTTGTGCATGATTTAAATATTTTGTGTGGTGAAGATAGAGCATAGCCAGACTATATGATTTTGTAGGGATAGCTTTCTTTGGCCATGTTATTTTGAGAAGACATGATTACTTGGTTAGTATGCTTGAAGTATTATTATTTTTATGTCAATGTTAAACTTTTGTCTTGAATCTTAAGGATCTGAATATTCTTGCCACAATAAAGAGAACTACATGGATAAATATGTTAGGTAGCATTCCACATCAAAAATTCTGTTTTTATCATTTACCTACTCGAGGACGAGCAGGAATTAAGCTTGGGGATGCTGATACGTCTCCAACGTATCTATAATTTTCGATTGTTCCATGCTATTATATTATCAACCTTGGATGTTTTATATGCATTTATATGCTATTTTATATTATTTTTGGGGCTAACCTATTAACCTAGAGCCCAGTGCCAGTTTCTGTTTTTCCTAGTTTTAGAGTATCGCAGAAAAGGAAAATCAAACCGAGTCCAATTGACCTGAAACTTCACGGAACTTATTTTTGGAACAGAAGCAATCCAGAAGACTTGGGGTGTACGCAAGGGAAGCAACAAGGAAGGCACGAGGTAGGGGGCGCGCCCACCCCCCTGGGCGCGCCCCCTGGGCGCGCCCTCCACCCTCGTGGGCCCCTCGTGGCTCCCCTGACGTACTTCTTCCTCCTATATATATATATATATATATATCCATATACCCTAAAAACTTCGGGGAGCACAACAGATCGGGAGTTCCGCCGCCAGAAGCCACCGTAGCCACCGAAAGCCAATTTAGACCCGTTTCGGCACCCTGCCGGAGGGGGAATCCCTCTTCGGTGGCCATCTTCATCATCCCGGTGCTCTCCATGACGAGGAGGGAGTAGTTCTCCCTCGGGGCTGAGGGTATGTAACAGTAGCTATGTGTTTAATCTCTCTCTCTCGTGTTCTTGAGGTGGTACGATCTTGATGTATCATGAGCTTTCCTATTATAGTTGGATCTTATGATGTTTCTCCCCCTCTACTGTCTTGTAATGGATTGAGTTTACACTTTGAAGTTATCTTATCAGATTGAGTCTTTAAGGATTTGAGAACACTTGATGTATGCCTTGCGTGGGATAACCGTGGTGACAATGGGGTATTCTATTGATCCACTTGATGTATGTTTTGGTGATCAACTTGCGGGTTCCTCCCATGAACCTATGCATAGGGGTTGGCACACGTTTTCGTCTTGACTCTCCGGTAGAATCTTTGGGGCACTCTTTGAAGTACTTTGTGTTGGTTTGAATAGATGAATCTGAGATTATGTGATGCATATCGTATAATCATACCCACGGATACTTGAGGTGACATTGGAGTATCTAGGTGACATTAGGGTTTTGGTTGATTTGTGTCAGAATGTGTTATTTTAGTACGAACTCTATGATAGATTGAATAGAAAGAATAGCTTCATGTTATTTCACTACGGACTCTTGAATAGATCGATCAGAAAGAATAACCTTGAGGTGGTTTCATACCCTACCATAATCTCTTCATTTGTTCTCCGCTATTAGTGACTTTGGAGTGACTCTTTGTTGCATGTTTAGGGATAGTTATGTGATCCAATTATGTTATTATTGTTGAGAGAACTTGCACTAGTGAAAGTATGAACCATAGGCCTTGTTTCAACGCATTGCAATACCGTTTGTGCTCACTTTTATCATTAGTTACCTTGCTGTTTTTATATTTCCAGATTACAAAAACCTTTATCTACCATCCATATACCACTTGTATCACCATCTCTTCGTCGAACTAGTGCACCTATACAATTTACCATTGTATTGGGTGTGTTGGGGACACAAGAGACTCTTTGTTATTTGGTTGCAGGGTTGCTTGAGCGAGACCATCTTCATCCTATGCCTCCTACGGATTGATAAACCTTAGGTCATCCACTTGAGGGAAATTTGCTACTGTCCTACAAACCTCTGCACTTGGAGGCCCAACAATGTCTACAAGAAGAAGGTTGTGTCGTAGACATCAATGTTTTGTTTAAAGTAGATTTTGAGAAAGCTTATGACAAGATTAACTGGGAGTTCTTGTATTTTGTCACGAAGAAAAAAGGCTTTTCACCTAGATTTATTGGTTGGGTCAAGTAGATAGTAGAGAGGGATAAAGTAGCAGTCATGGTCAATGATCAAATTGGTCCTTTTTTTTGACGAAAAAAGGACTGCAGGGAGATCCTTTCTCCCTCATTCTTTTTAATATTGCCATCGACATTCTTAATTTGCTTTTAGCGAAGGCACAAAAATTGGACCTTATCCAAGGATTAGCACAAGATTTAATCCCAAATGGCATTAATATGTTACAATATGCCGATGACATCATTTTCATGTTTAGACACAATCTGGAAAGTGCTAGAAACTTGAAATTAATTCTTTGTTTATTTGAACAATTGTCTGGCCTTAAAGTTAATTTTCGCAAGAGTGAGGTTTTTTGTTTTGGTGAAGCTAAGGACAACCAGGACAATTACTCTACAATATTTACTTGTGTTGTAGGAAAACTTCCTTTCAGATATTTAGGTATCCCTATTAATGCAATTAGATTATGTAATAGTGACTGGAATTGGGCTGAGGAGAAAATGGAGAAGAAGATAAGTGTATGGAAAGGGAGGTACAGATCGTATGGGGGGAGATTGATTTTAATTACCTCTAGCTTAAGCAATATTCCTTTGTATATGATTTCTCTGTTTGAGCTACCCAAAGGCCCTAGTAAGAAGATGAACTTTTTTATGAAAATAATGTTATGGCAAGAGTAGGAGGGGGTTAGAAAGTACCATCTAGTGAAATGGGAAGATGTTTATAGACCTAAAGAGATGGGGGGTTTAGGCGTCTTAGATCTTGACATTATGAATATCTGCTTACTGTGAAAATGGATCTGGAAACTTGAAAATGGTAGTGGCATGTGGCAAGATCTAGTGAGAAAGAAATACTTAAGTAGATGTACCCTTAGAGATAGCAGGAAAAAACCTGGTCATTCTCATTTCTGGTAGGGTCTAATGAAGGTTAAACCGATTTTCCTGCAATATTGTAGGAAGATGGTGGGTAATGGGGAGAGGACTATGTGTTGGAGTGATGTATGGCTAGGAGACAAACCTCTTAGCGTGCAGTTCCCTAGACTTTATCTGCTAACCTTTAGTTCAGATTTCACTGTCGCCAAAGCTCTATCTGATAATATGAGTTTGATTAGATTTAGAAGAGTTTTATGGGGAGACACGGCTGATATGTGGTATGAGCTCAAAAATCTATGCAGTAAAGTAGTTTTAAACGATCAAGAGGATATATGTAGCTGGCTGCTAACTAAATCTGGTAGATTCATTGTTAGATCTTTGTACCTTGCTTTAAAAACAGATCAGGCTTCCTGGCCTCATAGGAAACTGTGGCAGGCGAGGATACCAATGAAAGTTAAAGTTTTCCTGTGGTTGATGTTTAAGAATAGTGTCCTAACTAGAGATAATTTGGTGAAAAGAAACTGGAAAGGAAAGGAAAAAACTATAGTTTCTGTGATTACCCAGAAATGGTTGATCATCTTTTCTGTACATGTGTGGTGGCTAAGTTTGTGTGGGGTGTGATTAGGAATGTAACTGGAATTCATGACATTCCATGCAAGACAGAAGAGTTTACTGTCTGGGTAGAGAAATTTCCTAAGAATATTTGGCAAACAATAGTAGTGGGTGTTTCTGTGGTGTTTTGGACTTTGTGGAAAGCTAGAAATGCTGCTACATTTCATCATGTTTACCCGCATGACCCTAGTATGTTGTTCTTTCAAATCTCTTATTGGATGTCTTACTGGGCTGGTATACAAAGAAAAGAAGGGCAACAGATGTTGCGGGCCGTCGCAACACTACTGGTTGATGTTGCGAACGGGTTCTTCAACAAGAGCAGAGGATGGGCGCCCATGGTGAAACGTCTTGACATCGGGAAGTAATTCTGTCTGTACTATTAGCTGAACTTCTGTCCTCCATTGAGAAACAGTATAACGGAGCTAGCTACGAGCCTCCACAGCGATTTCACCGTTTCAGCCGTCCGATCTAGATCAAATCCGAGCATCCCTGCTCGCCCGCACGCCGTCTCGCGGGCCGCTGCTCCGCGGAGCGACCTCCTCTTCCTGTCCGTAATCGGGCCGGCCCACTTATTCCCACTCCCACGCTAGCAGCCTAGGTTTCCTAGGCCCCAAAACAAACAGATTGCTCTATTCCTCCACATCGCCATCCTTCCTCCTCTCTCAATGTGGCGGCGTTCGTCCCTCCTGGATGCGCAGTCAATCCGCCATGTGCGAGATTATGCTGCGAGGCTGCCTCAGCACCGACAGGGTCCACCAACCCCCCCCCCCCCCCTCTACACATCATAATAGCCCCTTCGTTCCTTTATTTCAGTTTTTCTGCCTTGCAGCGTTCACGTATTTAATGGCGGCGGTCTTCCGCACCGCCGGCTTTCACCGCCGGCTGTCGTTGTACTGCACCGTCCTCCATACCTTGCAGCTCTACCACACGCCCTTCCCCTCCCATAACCGAAGCTGAAACTGCCGCCTTGAAGGCCACTGTCTACCTCCTGTGATAATGGCGATGATGGTAATTAACTTCAGGGGTGATGATGGTGATTAATTTGCCGTGTTGGTGCATTACCCCAACCTCCCGTTCTTCCTTATATATTATGCCTCCCAACATCCCTTCCTTCCGGCCATCTGTGTCGTCTGTCCGCCATGCTTGTTGCTTAGGTCTGTTCTTGTTGTCTATTCATCTTACTCCTAATTCTCCTACATGTTTTCATATGTACGGAACTTCCTTCCTTGCAGGTTCGCGGTGCTCATTCATTTGGGATTTCCGGATTGGAATTGCTCGGGGTTGTGTGCATTACACCCAATTGCAACCATGGCTTCTGGACAGGTTCCACAGCTAACTCATTCTTACATACTGTTCCTTTTTCATCATTATGTTTTATTTGTTACTGTCATTTTAGTTGCAATTCAATGTGATTTGTTTGATTTTAATTCCAACCAGCCACATCCAGTTTCGTTGTTTCCTTTCCTTTCTTTCAGATTTCGTATAATCTGTTTGCGAGGCGTGTTGCATCTAAGTAGAATAAAAATGCCTAAACGTTCTCGATTACAATCCCATGGAAGTGATGCGCGCCAGCCACCTTGCGCTAGCGGGCCAAGTAGAGTCCTGCTCCAATGTAAGCGAGCAAGGATTAACGAACCACTTACTATGCATTCAATTGGACGGCCGAAAAGAAAGAGTATGTTAATTCACCTCCACTTGTGCTGCTGCTCATTTTTCTGTTCCTTCCTCTGCCGCGCTGCTGTTCCTTCTTCCGTGATGCGTTGCCGCTGTTCTCCATCTCGTTGCAAGCTTCTGATGTGTGTCTGCCTCTGCATCGGTGCCCTCCACTAACCCTGTACTCATTCTCCGCAGGCCTTTTTTTTTTGATTTTTTTTATTTTCAATGGCTTGTCTTGCAGTGTTCCTAAATGGTGGCTGCTGCGGCCGCCCACACCGTTGGCATCCATCGCCGGTCGTTCTCCTCCTGCATCGGCCCCCATGCCCTTGCCGGAGCATCCCTGCTCGCCCGCGCGCCGTCTCGTGGGCCGCTGCTCCACGGAGCGACCTCCTCTTCCTGTCCGTAATCGGGCCGGCCCACTTATTCCCACTCCCACGCTAGCAGCCCAGGTTGCCTAGGCCCTAGAACAAACAGATTCCTCTGTTCCTCCACATCTCCCTCCTTCCTCCTCTCTCAATGTGGCGGCGTTCGTCCCTCTTGGATGCGTCGTCAATCCGCCATGTGTGAGATTATGCTGCGAGGCTGTGACGCCCGAATAATTAAGCTACAGCAACCCTCTACTAATGATGCCACGTTACCTCAGTTACTGTTGCAAAACTCACGTTAGTCCGAGAGCGGTTCGAATTCAAATTCAAATTCTAACAAACAATAAAAGTTTTCAAATATTAAAACTAAAATATTCAGTGTGAGTGAAATAATGCACAGGTAATTGTGGTGTAGAAATCACACTTTTATAAAATGTTTGAATACTCAAAAATGTATAAAGCAACCGCAAAAACAATTAGTTAAATACCTTTTCTAGTTTATAAAATCTTAAACTATTTTATTTTGGAGTTCAACATTTTGTGGCAGTGGATTTAATTTAAATACCAAGTTAGGTGCTAAATATATATATATATATTAAAGAAACTAAAATAAAAGGAACCTATAATGATAAAGAAAAGAAAAGAAAAAAATAAGAAAAATAGAGAAGGCCCCCCTCCCCCACTGGGCATGTTGGCCCAGTTGGCCGCAACCGGCCAACCCACCCACTAGTAACTCCCTGGCAACCGAAAACCCTAGCCCACCACCCGCATCACCCCCCACTCCCCCTCGATCTCTCTCTTCCTCGCCCATGTATAAAGCAACCGCAAAAACAATTAGTTAAATACCTTTTATAGTTTATAAATCTTAAAACTATTTTATTTTGGAGTTCAACATTTTGTGGCAGTGGATTTAATTAAATACCAAGTTAGGTGCTAAATATATATATATATATTAAAGAAACTAAAATAAAAGGAACCTATAATGATAAAGAAAAGAAAAGAAAAAAATAAGAAAAATAGAGAAGGCCCCCCTCCCCCACTGGGCATGTTGGCCCAGTTGGCCGCAACCGGCCAACCCACCCCGTGCCTCCCTCACCTAGGGCCCAACCCCCCACTAGTAACCCCCTGGCAACCGAAACCCCTAGCCCACCACCCCCCCGTCGTCGCTGTCCCCGCCGACCGTCGCCACCTCGCCGGACCACCGCGTCGCCGCCCATCGTTGCCTCGTTCTCCACCTCCCCGACGGAAGCCTTCCCCGACCTCCTCCCCGCCGGCGCCATCGCGCCTCACCGCCGAACTCCCCTACAACGGGGGTGAGAACCCCACCCCCATGTTTCCCTCTCCACGTCGTCCCGCACGTCCATCGTCGCGCTCATCCCCGCCCCACGCCTGTGCTCCCTCGCCCCGTACTCCGGCCATGCTCGGCGTGCGCGCGCGCCTTGGCCGCATCCGCGTCCCTGGCCTTCTCTGCCCGTGGCTGATGCCTCCTCTGCCAACCGCGCCCGCGGTGCTCCCCGCCTCTGCACCCTAGTCACGAACCGTGCCCCGCCGCCTCGTCCTACCTGCGCGCGCCCGCAGCGCCCTCTTCCGCGCGCGCCCTGCTGCTACGCTGCTGACGCCGCTTCCCGCGACCTCGTCGTGCCTGACGCCGCATCGCCCCACCCCGCTCCCTGCTGCTGAACTGCCGCTGCCCCTGCCCCTGCTAGCTACCTCGCCCGCAGGAGCCCCGCTCCCACCGCTACCGCCTACCTCGCCGGTGCCCCGCTGCCGCCCTGTTTGCCTCGCCCTGCCATGGCCACCGGCGCTCGAAGCGCCCAACCGGGTGCGCCCCTGTGGCCAACGCCCGTTTGGGCTTCACCCGCTAACGCCCCGCCCCGCTATGGCCTTTGTGCCACTTGACAGCGAGGCCAACGCCTCCTAGAATAAAAAAAGAATTAAAAATATATATTAATTAATTAAAAAATTAATTAACTTAATTAATTATGTTTAATTAACCTAATCAATTGACTAAACGAATTAAACATGTTAAGTAAGTCTTAGGCAATGACATGTGGACCCATTTCATTTAAAATCCTGTTTAAAAATACCTAAGTAAATGATATGTGGCCCCCACCTAATCTGTTAAAATTAATTAAACCATTAATTTACACTGTCTCTATGACAGCTGGGTCCCACCAGCCAGTTTGACCAGTCAACTGCTGACTGGATGGTTGACCTTGACCCTGCCCCCACCTGTCATACACAGGGGCTGGCTACTGCTGTGTATAAATAGTATTTTCAGTTTATTTTTGAATTAAAGTAATTCTAGAAAATTATTAGAACTTTAAAAAAATTATATAAAATAAACTGTAACTCGGATGAAAAAACTTTGTACATGAAAGTTGCTCAGAACGATGAGACGAATCCGGATACGCAGTCCGTTCGTCCATCACACATCCCTAGCATAGTGAACACACAACTTTCCCCCTCCGGTTCATCTGCCCGAAAATGTGAAACACCAGGAATACTTTCCCGGATGTTTCCCCCCTTCGCCGGTATCGCCTATCCCTACGTTAGGTCACCCCTAGCACAACATATTGCTGCGCCTTGCTTTGTGTTACATTTGATTGGTCTGTTATTTATTGTGTTCCCCTTCTGTTACTTCTTTCCGGTAGACTCCGAGACTGCTGCCGATGTCCGTGTGTTCGACTACATCAAAGATGACCCCTCCTTCTTGCCAGAGCAACCAGGCAAGCCCCCCCCTTTGATCACCAGATATCACCTACTCTTCTCTATAATGCTTGCATTAGAGTAGTGTAGCATGTTACTGCTTTCCGTTAATCCTATCCTGATACATAGCCTGTCCTTGCTACTACTGTTGTTACCTTTACCTGTAATCCTAATGCTTAGTATAGGATGCTAGTTTATCATCAGTGGCCATACATTCTTGTCCGTCTGCCATGCTATACTATCGGGCCGTGATCACTCGGGAGGTGATCACGGGTATATGTTATATACTTTATACATGATACATGTGATGACTAAAGTCGGGTTGGCTCGAGGAGTACCCGCGGTTGATTCACGAATTGGGGGCTGGGAGGACATACTTTCCCGACAGCTCTCTGTGTGGATCTTTGTGGCAAAGCGACAGGGCAGGTTGAGACCACCTAGGAGAGACAAATAACACGCTTAAATTCACGATGATACTTATGTATTCTGCATCTGAAGTCTCGGGCTACTCGGCCTATATCCTATACAGCGCATGCTAACCATCTACGCGGGACAGCTTGATTGTGCACTCGCGTCGTGGTATCAGCGCGAGGAGTTCGTGACGTTAGCGACTCACGTAGAGGCGCGCGCTGCCTGGACTGGAAACGCCTACTCTTGTATTAAGGGAGGCTAGGTCTGCTCTCCGGGCCGCGTACGCAATACATGCAGTGTGCAATGGGCGATGGGCCCAGACCCCTGCGCCATAGGATTTAGACCGGCGTGCTGACCTCTCTGTTGTGCCTAGGTAGGGCTGCGACGTGTTGATCTTCCAAGGCCGGGCATGACCCAGGAAAGTGTGTCCGGCCAAAGGATCGAGCGTGTTGGGATATGTGGTGCACCCCTGCAGGGAAGTTAATCTATTCGAATAGCCGTGATCTTCGGTAACAGGACGACTTGGAGTTGTACCTTGACCTTATGACAACTAGAACCGGATACTTAATAAAACACACCCTTCCAAGTGCCAGATACAACCGGTGATCGCTCTCTCACAGGGCGACGAGGGGAGGATCATCGGTTAGGATTATGCTATGCATGCTACTTGGTGAACTTACCATCTACTCTCTTCTCCTGCTGCAAGATGGAGGTTACCAGAAGCGTAGTCTTCGATAGGACTAGCTATCCCCCTCTTATTCGGCATTCTGCAGTTCAGTCCACATATGATAGCCTTTTCCATTTGATACCAATGCATACATATGTAGTGTAGCTCCTTGCTTGCGAGTACTTTGGATGAGTACTCACGGTTGCTTTGCTCCCCTTTTCCCCCTTTCTATACTCGATTGCTGCGACCAGACGTTGGAGCCCAGGAGCCAGACGCCACGTCGATGACGACTACTACTACTCGGGAGGTGCCTACTACTACGTGCAGCCCGCTGACGACGACCAGGAGTAGTTTAGGAGGATCCCAGGCAGGAGGCCTGCGCCTCTTTCGATCTGTATCCCAGTTTGTGCTAGCCTTCTTAAGGCAAACTTGTTTAACTTATGTCTGTACTCAGATATTGTTGCTTCCGCTGACTCGTCTATGATCGAGCTCTTGTATTCGAGCCTTCGAGGCCCCTGGCTTGTAATATGATGCTTGTATGACTTATTTTATTTGTAGAGTTGTGTTGTGATATCTTCCCGTGAGTCCCTGATCTTGATCGTACACGTTTGCGTGTATGATTAGTGTACGATTGAATCGGGGGCGTCACAAGTTGGTATCAGAGCCGACTGCCTGTAGGAATCCCCCTTCCAACTCCTTGGCCGAAGTCGAGTCTAGACATTGCAAAACTTTTACTAACATGGCTGTGTGTCTTACGGGCACACGTCGCCATTGGGTGGTAGTAGGATCTTTTATTCCTCGACCTATACTCTGGGACTCTGACATCTCTTCTATTCGGGTTAAAGGATTTTACTAACTCTGACTCTAGGTCTCGATAATACTTTCTCCCGGAGAGCCCCTTATTACAGATGATCGTCTGCTGCACCAGAAGAATCCGAAGATACTCTCCGATGTTCTCTTGAGACTTTATGGCGTCGCTTTTGCAATTCCCTTCCATCGATAAACCCCTGTGGATAACCACGTATACTCGCCATTCATACATGATTCCCAGTTGATCTTGTTATTACAAGATACCCCAAATTCTCTCTATTGTTTCCGAGAATACTTTGAGCTACTGCCTTGCTTTCTTTGCCACATGAATACCACTATGGATAATTTCTAGCACTCACCGGATATTTGCTCATCCCCAGTTGGTTCATGTATTTCACAAAAGTCTTCAAAATACTATTTGAACTTCCGAAAATCCTGAGTAGCCTATTACTCTTGAAGTTCTTACTTGCTTGCATTATGGTTAATCCCATAAGTCTATAATTTTATTGGCATCCCTTATCATTATCATTTTGAGTCCGTTGATTCATTTGTTGAATGCTCGCATCTTCAGACCCTTGTGGACCATCAATCCTTTGTTGATTTTATCCGACAACGTCCTTCATATTCAATCACTTTGGAAGTTCTTTCCCTGATACATAATGCCATTGGTAAATCCTATTCCTTGATTTGGCCAACCATGCTCTGCTTTCGAGCTGGTGATATTTACTATTGAAGCTTGTGGTATATGTTTCCATCGATGCCCCGATGGGTTGAACCTATGCCTTCCATAATATGTGTGAACTCGAAAGTTTTCATAGTCATACTCTTCTGGTATTTTGCCAGATAAAATTTCAACACTCAACTTCATCAAACGCGAGAAGTGAATGAAAGGTTATGCATTGGAGAAGTGGGAGTCGACCTTGAACTTTGTCGTTCATGCCCATGGACACGATGTAGATCTTATCATGGAAGCTTCTCGCAAACATTAGTTACCCCCTTGGAAGTGCTGTATCTCGGGCAAGATACCGGCCATATTCCCTTGTATATTCGATAGTGCGTTATATCTATCTGGTCTTCTGATCATCGCGAGTGTTCGACCATATTTTCTCTTGATTCATTTCTCGACAAGTTAAAGCTCACTTGTCTTCTCGCAGATCAATGCACCCTCCAACCTCTATTATGATCTACCTTCGAGTATTCCCCCGTGGTATCTCGATAATATCACAGAACCATATTACTTCTTATGAGTTCTTCAAGTATTATTTCTCACCGATTCCAATTTTCCCCGGGTTCTGAGTTGTTAGACACTCAAGGACACCTATAAGTTAATCAATTCCGCACTCTGATTCAATAACTCTAAGTAATTTTCGTTGCTTACGAGCTTTAATAATCTTCAAGTCATCCAAGCCTGATCTATGTCATTATCGTGCTAAATTTTAAACTTTGTGCTACCTGGTCCTTCTTCTCGGAGCACAATTTTCGACAATGAGCTAATCTTACGTCGAACTTCCTCGTCATATCATTTCTCCTTGAACATCAAACTTGATTTCGAGTTTATGTCGTACCCTTGGTTCCCATAACCTTTCGTTTCATCATCACTTGACTTGATGGCATCGCCGACCGATTACATCTTCATGAAATCTCTCGACAACTGTGTCGTGATCATCATCAACATCCTAAGCTCTTCCAAGATATATATCGAATTCATGATGAGAAATACCATCCTTGCCCTCGATGATTTGTGTTATCATCGACCACTTATTGCCTTCTGTTCAACACAAACTTGTTCATGTTTGTGTTATACCTTGAGTTCCTTGCTATCCAGCATCTGTTCTTTACCTTGGAGTATTACCATCTTTTATGTCAAGAATGTTGTGAGAATTGCTCCCTCTTAAAATTCTTGTATAATGATACTTCTCACCATCACCATTGTTTCTTGGTCCCTGTGTTGATTCTAACCGGGACACCAACAAGTTAACGGTGCTGCTTGGATTCTATACTTCTAGCAACCTTACTTTGAAGTTAATGGTTGTCATTCTTAGACTATTGGTTATTGAATCACCATTCTAACATGATTGACTACCTAAGCCCATATTTTCGGGTGCACTTTTCAACCAATGTTTAATTATGTTTTCCTCGAGCATACATCATTATATCATTTGATCCGACAAATGTTATCTCCTTGTTCACATAATTGTGGAAATCCATCTTTGGAAATCCCAATGAATTGTCGCTGTGAGATCATCAGCACCTCCTCATACTCTCCTTGGTTTAATGATGAACCATGATTCGGAACTTGCTTCCATAGTTCATTTCCCGAGAATCTTATAATGTCATCTCGTCAATTTGTGTTGCACCTTTTCTTCTCAGGCATCCTGAGTCTGAGGTCTCCTAACGCCAATCAGAACTGAATCTCGGTCAGATATGATGGTTGGAACATATTTCCAAAAGTGATAACATTGGTCTTTATAAGACCCGGTAAAGTGATGTCATGTCTAGCCCACCTGGCCGGAGGGACCATTGTTATAGTTTCCTTTTTAGCAAGGTTATCCATTCTTTGATGAGGAAATTGTAATACTTATTATATGAGTGGTTCCTGATGGATCCTTTCTGTATCCAAAGTCTGACCTTTGCTTAAAGACCATGTCAATGCTATCTCGAAGCATGTATGTGGTACTCCGATTTTCAATAAGAACATTTGAAGCACAATGCTAAAATTTCTTTATAACCCAAACACTTGTATGGGTAATGTCATGATTTCTCTCCCCTTTCCTAAAGGGTTTTCTACGTTATATCCTGTCATGGATATCATGCTCTGCTTGTCCTTGGGAAGGATACCCCTGAAATATGTGTTTAAACACATTTTCCTTTCCATTGTTCTGTTTAACCTGATGATCACATTTTCCTTTCCATTGGTTTGTTTGACCTTTCTTGTGATCTATATAATCTAAGCAGTAGTAATTCACTGCTTATGTAAACACCTGGTGTACAACTTTGTCAGTGAGACCCTGTTTCTACTGTTGATGACATTTCGGTAACCGCCCGATGGACGAGAACTTTGCCATATTGGCCCCCCTCGTTCAACGAGCAGGAAAATGGTTCTCTTCGTCCCTCACCCTTGGTACCGATGTGTTGCCGACATGACCGACATACTATCCTCTGACATGCCTTGCTTACATGATCGTGCAAGATGTCACCGACCTTCCTACTTTAACCCAACATGGTGGGCCCATAACCCAGTTCCACAGGATCGAAACCTGACTCTCCTGTACAACCTTGACTCTGAAATATTCTTTGCACTTGGCTTCGCATGTAAATCACGACCACCTTCCGAGAGATGATCTATTCCCGATGCTCTGGACCCCTTCCTCACACTCTGTCAGGTATCAATCGTTGTCCATTTGCTGGAAACTTCCTATTGTACCTTGATACTTTGCTCTCGATGTTTTATTAAGTTTCAACTCGAAGAGATACTTCTGCCTCATTCCCTGAAATTGTTCACCAGATAAATAACCCTATAAGGGTCAGTTCTCCCGAAGTTACCCCTTACTCCCGCTCCAAAATCTCTGGACGAGATTTCTTGTAGTGGAGGAGAATTGTGACGCCTGGATATTTAAGCTACAGTGAACCCAGCTAATGTTTCCACGTCACCTCGATTAGACTGTTGTAAACTCACTGTTAGTGGACCGGTTCGAATTCAAATTCAAATTCTAACAAACAATAAAAGTTTTCAAATATTAAAACTAAAATATTCAGGTGTGAGTGAAATAATGCACAGGTAATTGTGGTGTAGAAATCACACTTTTATAAAATGTTTGAATACTCAAAAATGTATAAAGCAACCGCAAAAACAATTAGTTAAATACCTTATAGTTTATAAAAATTCTTAAACTATTTTATTTTGGAGTTCAACATTTTGTGGCAGTGGACTTAATTTAAATACCAAGTTAGGTGCTATATATATATATATATATATATTAAAGAAACTAAAATAAAAGGAACCTATAATGATAAAAAAAAGAAAACAAAAAAACCTGTTGGCCCAGCTGGCTGCTGAACTGCCGCTGCCCCTGCCCCTGCTAGCTCCGACCTCCTCACCGCCGACGCCATCGCGCCTCACCGCCGAACTCCCCTACAACGGGGGTGAGAACCCCATCCCCACGTTTCCCTCTCCTCGTCGTCCCGCACATCCATCGTCGCGCTCATCACCGCCCCACGCTTGTGCTCCCTCGCCCCATACTCCGGCCATGCTCGGCGTGCGCGCGCCAGCGCCTTGGCCGCATCCGCGTCCCTGTACCTCGCCCGCAGGAGCCCCGCTCCCACCGCTGCCGCCTACCTCGCCGGTGCCCCGCTGCCGCCCTGTTTGCCTCGCCCTGCCATGGCCACCGGCGCTCGAAGCGCCCAACCGGGTGCGCCCCTGTGGCCAACGCCCGTTTGGGCTTCACCCGCTAACGCCCCGCCCCGCTATGGCCTTTGTGCCACTGGAAAGCGAGGCCCACGCCTCCTAGAACAAAAAAAGAATTAAAAATATATATTAATTAATTACAAAATTAATTAACCTAATTAATTATGTTTAATTAACCTAATCAATTGACTAAACGAATTAAACATGTTAAGTAAGTCTTAGGCAATGAC
Source organism: Triticum urartu (assembly GCF_003073215.2). Lineage (NCBI taxonomy): Eukaryota > Viridiplantae > Streptophyta > Magnoliopsida > Poales > Poaceae > Triticum > Triticum urartu. Next base: position 718,822,094 of record NC_053023.1, read on the forward strand.
ATGTGGACCCATTTCATTTAAAATCCTGTTTAAAAATACCTAAGTAAATGATATGTGGCCCCCACCTAATCTGTTAAAATTAATTAAACCATTAATTTACACTGTCTCTATGACAGCTGGGTCCCACCAGCCAGTTTGACCAGTCAACTGCTGACTGGATGGTTGACCTTGACCCTGCCCCCACCTGTCATACACAGGGGCTGGCTACTGCTGTGTATAAATAGTATTTTCAGTTTATTTTTGAATTAAAGTAATTCTAGAAAATTATTAAAACTTTAAAAAAATTATATAAAATAAACCGTAACTCGGATGAAAAAACTTTGTACATGAAAGTTGCTCAGAACGATGAGACGAATCCGGATACACAGTCCGTTCGTCCATCACACATCCCTAGCATAGTGAACACACAACTTTCCCCCTCCGGTTCATCTTCCCGAAAATGCGAAACACCGGGAATACTTTCCCGGATGTTTCCCTCCTTCGCCGGTATCGCCTATCCCTACGTTAGGTCACCCCTAGCACAATGTATTACCGCGTCTTGCTTTGTGTTACATTTGATTGCTCTGCTATTTATTGTGTTCCCCCTCCGTTACTTCTTTCCGGTAGACTCCGAGGCCGCTGCCGATGTCCGTGTGTTCGACTACATCAAAGATGACCCCTCCTTCTTGCCAGAGCAACCAGGCAAGCCCCCCCCTTTGATCACCAGATATCACCTACTCTTCTCTATAATGCTTGCATTAGAGTAGTGTAGCATGTTATTGCTTTCCGTTAATCCTATCCTGATGCATAGCCTGTCCTTGCTACTACTATTGTTACCTTTACCTGTAATCCTAATGCTTAGTATAGGATGCTAGTTTATCATCAGTGGCCATACATTCTTGTCCGTCTGCCATGCTATACTATCGGGCCGTGATCACTCGGGAGGTGATCACGGGTATAGGCTATATACTTTATACATGATACATGTGATGACTAAAGTCGGGTTGGCTCGAGGAGTACCCGCGGTTGATTCACGAATTGGGGGCTGGGAGGACATGCTTTCCCGATAGCCCTCTGTGTGGATCTTTGTGGCAAAGCGACAGGGCAGGTTGAGACCACCTAGGAGAGAGGTGGGCCTAGCCCTGCTCGGCGTTCGCGGTTATTTCAAAATAACACGCTTAACGAGATCTTTGTATTTGATCTGAGTCTGGCTACTGGCCTATACACACTAACCATCTATGCGGGGACAGTTATGGGCACTCGGCGTCGTGGTATCAGCCGAAGCCTTCGTGACGTCAGCGACTGAGCGGCGTGCGCCGGGTTGGACTGGAACGCCTACTCTTGTATAAGGGAGGCTAGGTCTGCTCACCGACCGCGTACGCAACGTGCAGGTGTGCAATGGGCGATGGGCCCAGACCCCTGCGCCATAGGATTTAGACCGGCGTGCTGACCTCTCTGTTGTGCCTAGGTAGGGCTGCGACGTGTTGATCTTCCAAGGCCGGGCATGACCTAGGAAAGTGTGTCCGGCTAAATGGGATCGAGCATGTTGGGTTATGTGGTGCACCCCTGCAAGGAAGTTAATCTATTCGAATAGTCGTGATCTTCGGTAACATGACGACTTGGAGTTCTACCTTAACCTTATGACAACTAGAACATGATACTTAATAAAACACACCCTTCCAAGTGCCAGATACAACCGGTGATCGCTCTCTCACAGGGCGACGAGGGGAGGATCATCGGTTAGGATTATGCTATGCGATGCTACTTGGTGAACTTACCATCTACTCTCTTCTCCTACTGCAAGATGGAGGTTACCAGAAGCGTAGTCTTCGAAAGGACTAGTTATCCCCCTCTTATTTCGGCATTCTGCAGTTCAGTCCACATATGATAGCCTTTTCCATTTGATACCAATGCATACATATGTAGTGTAGCTCCTTGCTTGCGAGTACCTTCGATGAGTACTCACGGTTGCTTTGCTCTCCCTTTTCCCCCTTTCTATACTCGATTGCTGCGAACAGACGTTGGAGCCCTGGAGCCAGACGCCACCGTCGATGATGACTACTACTACTCGGGAGGTGCCTACTACTACGTGCAGCCCGTTGACGACGACCAGGAGTAGTTTAGGAGGATCCAAGGCAGGAGGCCTGCGCCTCTTTCGATCTGTATCCCAGTTTGTGCTAGCCTTCTTAAGGCAAACTTGTTTAACTTATGTCTGTACTCAGATATTGTTGCTTCCGCTGACTCGTCTATGATCGAGCTCTTGTATTCGAGCCCTCGAGGCCCCTGGCTTGTAATACGATGCTTGTATGACTTATTTTATTTGTAGAGTTGTGTTGTGATATCTTTCCGTGAGTCCCTGATCTTGATCGTACACGTTTGCGTGTATTATTAGTGTACGATTGAATCGGGGGCGTCATAGAGGCTGCCTCAGCGCCAGCACGGTCCACCAACCCCCCCGCCTCCACTCTACACATCATCCATAGCCCCTTCATTCCTTTATTTTAGTTTTTCTGCCTTGCAGCGTCACGTATTTAATGGCGGCGGTCTTCCGCGCCGCCGGCTTTCACCGCCGGCTGTTGTTGTACTGTACCGTCCTCCATACCTTGCAGCTCTACCACACTGCGACGCCCTGAGACCGTTGTGCCAGGTGTCTTCCAGTTATTCGCTGTTGTTACCTTGTCATTTGCTTGCATGTCATATCATATCATGTCATCATGTGCATCTCATTTGCATACATGCTCGTCTCATGCATTCGAGCATTTTCCCCGTTGTCCGTTTTGCAATCCGGCGCTCCTATGTCCTCCGGAGTCCCCTTTTGCCTCTTTTCGTGTGCGGGTGTTAAACGTTCTCGGATTGGATTGAGACTTGTCATGTGGCCTTGGTTTACTACCGGTAGACCGCTTGTCAAGTTTCGTGCCATTTGGACTTCGTTTGATACTCCAACGATTAACCGAGGAACCGAGAAGGCCTTGTGTGTGTTGCAGCCCAACACCTCTCCAAAGTGGCCCAAAACCCACCTAAACCCTCTCCATCATCTAGGCCGTTCGATCACGATCGCGTGGCCGCAAACCGTGCTCAATTTGGAGCCTCCTAGCTCCCTCTACCTATATAAAGGTCCTTCCATTCCAAATCTTGGGCGAAACCCTAGCCCCCTCCCTCTCCTCGCCCGCCGGACAAAAATTCCGCCGATGGACGTGTCCGGTCCGCCCGCCAGCGCCACTTGTCGCCGCCCGATCTCGATCCGGATCTGGATCTGAGATCCGCTAGGGTTGACTTTAACCCTAATTCCCAGTATTTTTTGCAATGTTCATCATGCCATAACTCTGCATCCGTGGCTCCGTTTTGTGCGTGTAGCATATCAAAATATTCATCTCGATGAGTAATTCATTTCATCTCATTGCATCATGTTCATTTGAGCTCATCTTGATGCCTTAAATGCTGTTGGAAGAGTGCTAGTTTCTGTTAGTTTCAGATTCATATCAGTAATTGGACTTTTGTCATTTTTGCCATGATTGATGTGTGCCTCCTATGATCTTGAGCTCTACATGTGTTTTGAAGTATGCCATGCCATCTTTACAGGGATGTATGCCATGTATTTTTTTGATCTCTGTGGTGACTAGCACAAGCATGCAAAGTAGCCCTAGTAATGTTGCTGATTTCAGGGACTTAGAAATATTCTAAGTCATTTCCATGTTTATATTTTTATGCCATGTGTTCATGTTGCTACCAAGTGATCTGTGCATCTTTTGAGCACAATCAGTAAGGATGTTTTGTAGATATTGTTGTGCTCTATCCATCCATGTCTTTGTTTGCAATTATGGAGCACCCGAGCTTGACTCAATCGAGCTCTACTTTTGCTATAAAATGTTCCTGGCAGAATGTTTACGTGTTAAGCATTTTTGCTGAGGGTGCTGTAGTTGATCCATGCATGCTATGAGAGTGTTCTTGCCATGTTTAGCTTTTATGCCATGTCTAATTGTTGGGTGTATGCTTAGTTTATCATGCAATGCCTTGTGGTGAGTGTTTTCAGCTTGTAAACATGCCTACTTAATATCTGTTTTGCCATGTTCCAGTTTTCTACTAAGTCTGAATCTGTTAACGATAATTGCTATGTTCACATGGATGCCATTGTATTTTCTGATCCCTTTTGGCTTATGGTCAGTAAGGGACTTTTGTTGTATGCTTTGAGTAGCTTCATGCCATGCCTTGCTTTTCCATGATATGTTCCTGTAGCATGTTGTTATCTTGCTCTAAACATTGCTTCCTGATGTTAAATTCCTGGCATGTAGTTATTTTCACCAAGTCTGTAACCTGTTATCTTTTGCACTTTTGCCATGCTTGTTTGAACCTGCTATTGAGTGAATTAGCCGTAGCTCAGTGTTCATCTTTTGTCAAGCATCTTGAGTGGATCACTGCCATGTGCTTTGTTGTTATGTTAGAGTGCAGTAGCTTGTTGTTCTTGATGCATTTAGATGGCCTCGTGCTGTTAATCGCAGATCGGTGCCATATTTGTTTTGCTTGCCATTTGCAAACCGTGCATCCGATTCCGGTGATCTTTATATCGATTTCGACCGAAATTAACTCATCTTTCCAGCGGCACAGTTGGTTTGCCAAGTTGAAGCCTGGTTCAATCTTTTCCTTCCGGAGCTCGCATATGCATTGCATACCGCATCCCGCATATCATGCCATATTTTGCATCATGTTGTTTGTGCATTGCAAGTGGTTGATTGTGTCTCCCTTTGCTTTTGTTGTTGCTTTGGGTAGAGCCGGGAGACGAGTACGTGATCGAGGAGCCCGTTGAGTACATTTTCGAGGATCAAGCTTTCGTCTTCTCAGAGAACTTTGCAGGCAAGATGACCATACCCTCGAAATCACTTCTATCTTTGTTTGCTAGATGCTCGCTCTATTGCTATGTCTATGCTACGATACCTACCACTTGCTTATCATGCCTCCCATATTGTCATGTCAAACCTCTAACCCACCTTGTCCTAGCAAACCATTGTTTGGCTATGTTACCGCTTTGCTCAGCCCCTCTTATAGCATTGCTAGTTGCAGGTGAAGATTGGAGTTCGTTCCTTGTGGGAACATGTTTATTGTTGGGATATCATTATTATGCCTTGTCTATTTTAATGCACCTATATACTTGGTAAAGGGTGTAAGGCTCAGCCTTATGCCGTGTGTTTTGTTCCACTCTTGCCGCCCTAGTTTCCGTCATACCGGGGTTATGTTCCTTGATTTTGCGTTCCTTACACGGCTGGGTTATAATGGGAACCCCTTGACAGTTCGCCTTGAATAAAACTCCTCTAGCAAGGCCCAACATTGGTTTTACCATTTGCCAACTAGCCTTTTCTTTCCCTTGGGTCGGCCAACCCAAGGGTCATCTTTATTTAAACCCCCGGGCCAGTGCTTCTCTAAGTGTTGGTTCAACCCAGAGCACCGTGCGGGGCCGTCCCTTGGCAACTTGGGTTACGTTGGCTCCCGTACGCTTAGCTTATCCGGTGTGCCCTGAGAACGAGATATGTGCATCTCCTATCGGGATTTGTCGGCACAGCGGGTGGTCTTGCTGGTCTTGTTTTACCATTGTCGAAATGTCTTGTAACCGGGATTCCGAGCCTGATCGGGTCTTCCTGGGAGAAGGAATATCCTTCGTTGACCGTGAGAGCTTGTGATGGGCTAAGTTGGGACACCCCTGCAGGGTTTTGAACTTTCGAAAGTCGTGCCCGCGGTTATGGGCAGATGGGAATTTGTTAATGTCCGGTTGTAGAGAACTTGACACTTAACTTAACTAAAATGCATCAACTGCGTGTGTAGCCGTGATGGTCTCTTTCCGCCGGAGTCCGGGAAGTGAACACGGTTTTGGAGTTATGTTTGAACATAAGTAGTTTCAGGATCACTTCTTGATCACTTCTAGTTTACGACCGTGCTTTGCTTCTCTTCTTGCTCTCATTTGCGTAAGTTAGCCACCATATATGCTAGTGCTTGCTGCAGCTCCACCTCACTACCCTTTCCTACCCATAAGCTTAAATAGTCTTGATCGCGAGGGTGTGAGATTGCTGAGTCCCCGTGACTCACAGTTTACTTCCAAAACCATATGCAGGTGCTGATGATACCAGTAAAGATGACGCAGCTGAGCTCAAGCGGGAGCTCGATGAAGATCGTGTGCGTTGAGTTGTTTCGTTTCCAGTTGATCAGTAGTGGAGCCCAGTCGGGGCGATCGGGGATCTAGCATTAGGGGTGGTCTTCTTCTTTTTTTGGTTCCGTAGTCGGACCTTGATTGTATTCTGGATGATGTAATGCTATATTCATGTATTGTGTGAAGTGGCGATTGTCAGCCAACTCTTTATCCCTTTCATATTCAGTACATGGGATGTGTAAAGATTACCCCTCTTGCGACATGCCTACTATGCGGTTATGCCTCTAAGTCGTACTTCGACACGTGGGAGATATAGCCACATCGTGGGTGTTACACACACGCCCCTTCCCCTCCCATAACCGAAGCTGAAACTGCCGCCTTGAAGGCCACTGTCTACCTCCTGTGATAATGGCGATGATGGTAATTAACTTCAGGGGTGATGATGGTGATTAATTTGCCGTGTTGGTGCGTTACCCCAACCTCCCGTTCTTCCTTATATATTATGCCTCCCAACATCCCTTCCTTCCGGCCATCTGTGTCGTCTGTCCGCCATGCTTGTTGCTTAGGTCTGTTCTTGTTGTCTATTCATCTTACTCCTAATTCTCCTACATGTTTTCATATGTACGGAACTTCCTTCCTTGCAGGTTCGCGGTGCTCATTCGTTTGGGATTTCCGGATTGGAATTGCTCGGGGCTGTGTGCATTACACCCAATTGCAACCATGGCTTCTGGACAGGTTCCACAGCTAACTCATTCTTACATACTGTTGCTTTTTCATCATTATGTTTTATTTGTTACTGTCATTTTAGTTGCAATTCAGTGTGATTTGTTTGATTTTAATTCCAACCAGCCACATCCAGTTTCGTTGTTTCCTTTCCTTTCTTTCAGATTTCGTATAATCTGTTTGCGAGGCGTGTTGCATCTAAGTAGAATAAAAATGCCTAAACGTTCTCGATTACAATCCCGTGGAAGTGATGCGCGCCAGCCACCTTGCGCTAGCGGGCCAAGTAGAGTCCTGCTCCAATGTAAGCGGGCAAGGATTAACGAACCACTTACTATGCATTCAATTGGACGGCCGAAAAGAAAGAGTATGTTAATTCACCTCCACTTGTGCTGCTGCTCATTTTTCTGTTCCTTCCTCTGCCGCGCTGCTGTTCCTTCTTCCGTGAAGCGCCGCCGCTGTTCTCCGTCTCGTTGCAAGCTTCTGATGTGTGTCTGCCTCTGCATCGGTGCCCTCCACTAACCCTGTACTCATTCTCCGCAGGCCTTTTTTTTTTGATTTTTTTTATTTTCAATGGCTTGTCTTGCAGTGTTCCTAAATGGCGGCTGCTGCGGCCGCCCACACCGTTGGCATCCATCGCCGGTCGTTCTCCTCCTGCATCGGCCCCCATGCCCTTGTCGGTGTACCGTGCGTCCCTCCCCATTAGGTAATTGAAGCTGAAACTGCCGTGTAATTATCCTGATAAAGGTCCAGTATCTACCAGTATGCCTCTATCTATTTTGTGAATTCCCCTGACATCGATCACTGAAAGACACATGGATATGAAGACATTAATCGAGTAGGCTGTTATGTGTGTTCAATTGTTAGACTGGTATTGCCACTTTACTATCTAAGAAAGCTAATTGAAACTAAGCTTGTTTAAGTTGCAAGATAACCGGTTGAAATCACTTTCCTAGGCAATTAATAGATGTACGACATTGATCAAACAAATGAGAAGCAAGCCAGCAACGACCCAGTACTCGAGTGGAGATTTTGATATGTTTGATTGGGCCACTTATTTTAGCAAACCATTGTTGGTATAGGAGGATAATTCACTATGATTCAGTTGCCAAGGAGGCTCTGATCTACAGTTGAAGTGATGAATAAATTCTGGAACCTTGGACAAGAAGCGTCTTTAACAAAAGGAGAAGATCTGCTAATATGCTAATAATACACCCCATTTAAATAGATTGTGTTTTCTATATTACGTCCCCATGTCTTATTTGGTGCAAGTACTTAAATCAGCATGCTATTTCTTCATCAGCTCAATTTAGTCTGAAGAATTAGTAGTTCAGTACTATATGCCAGTCTAAATATTTTGAATATTTTCAGTAGCACCAACTTTTTACATGCTCGTATGTATAATGTTTGGCGTCTAAATTATATACTGGCGATTTTTTCCCTCTTTGCAGGAAGTATGAAATGCATCGAACGCACATTATTTTCTTAAGATCCGTGCTGAAGTTGCAGAATTATGGATGCACATTTCTTTCTTTTGTTGACCATAGAACATGACTTGTCTTTATTTTGTCTCCTAATCCCGAGGCTTTGAGCTCCCTGGAAGCTATTTCTATGGTGAAAAGGTGAGAAGTCAGCTCTTTGAGACATGGAACACACATAAATTATTTGAAGATCATATTATTTGGGAAACCAATAGTAGTTATGTCAATTTGCATCGATTATCATGTGAGAAACCCCAATCTGTCAAATTTAGGAATCCTACACAATGGGATCTCTCTATGGTCGGTGGAGCTTTACGCAATCACTGTGAGATGAATTTATGACTTCCAGTTCCAGAGATCACCTTTCTATTTATCGTGAGCTAATAGGAAAATGCTACAGAAAGTTGATTATGTCATTCATGTTAATTTCATTTCTTTCTTCATTTCCTTAAATTATTATACATGTCCAGTCTCATCTTTACAATCATTTCTTCAAGCATACAGTTTTAGGAGATGTTGTTTGAAATATTGCTTCTAATTTTGTGGTTGTTGATTGCAGAACGCTGCTCACTATAGGTAGACAAGAATGATGTCTTTCCTTTTTAGGAGTACTTGGGTATGACTTGCTGTTGTACCGGCACTTTATTGTCATACATGGGATCTATGGAGCGGATGAACATATAAATATTCCGGCAGAAGATAGCAACAAGTTTGATTGCTCCAAGTGGTACAAATAACTAGATTTTTTTTCAGATATTTCCACAATTCTTTTATTAAGATGCCCAATTGAAGTTAAGACACAGTCCCTCTGTACACTGATGTAAGACCTTTTTGCAATTCAAATTGAACCGCAAAAACTTCCTATATTAGTGTACAGAGGTAGTACTTAAGATGGCGGGCGCGGCAACGCGTGCTTTTATGGTCTAGTGGAGAGTATGTGGCGATGAGTGGGGGAGAGGAGCCCTGTGTGGTTACCTCTCACCTGGGTATGCATTTATGATAAGTCTGGAGTTTTTTTTTTAGTTTCAAGCTTTATTCTGTTGGCTGTCTAGTTGCTGATGCCCGGATGTCATGGTAGGACATCTGGGGGCTGGATGGAATCTGAAGACTACTCGCTCTGTTTTATTGGTTTCCTTTCATGCAATGAAATGAAATCGGGGGCATGCCCCTCAATTCAAAAAAAAAAATCGGCCTCACACTAAGTAAACTGAGAGAAAAGGAGATAAACACTGGGCGCTTGTGATCCCTTGGATCCGTGATGGACGGTACTCAGTCAACAGCCGCAACGAAGAGGTAAGTGAGCTGCAGGTGAAGAGTAAAACTGTCCCAATTCTTCAGTAATCTTCAGAAAGAGATTCAGGGAAGGAGATGGCTTCAGATAGCGACCCTTGAATCCATGTCAAGTTCTACCTCAATGCACCGATCTGACTGATTGATTGCTTCAATTACTGCATGCTAGTACATGAGCAGATGTCAATTGCTTTCCTTTGATTTACGTTGTTTCCTGGATGAGTAACCCTTTTACCTACTAGCACTACACTAGAGTACGTCAGCAGGGTGATGCGTGGAAGACCCAGAAAACACTTGTACGGAAAAGTACAGCAACAGGCATCAATCAAATTGCTAAAAAATGATAATGAACCAATAGGGAGAACTGATTCATCAACTATACATTTCAATAAACAACTCGGGGCCTCCTGCGCATACACACCGTCAACGAAACCTCTCAACCAAGGCGCTCAGCTCACTCTATTTGTTTGATCTCAAATCCGCTCCACCAATCTCACCACCCAATTATTTGAAACAGGGCGTGTGCCTAGCAAGAATACAACACTTCTCCTCACGACCACCATTTCATTTACCTTCACAACAGGACTCAGGAACAACATCTTAGAACCTGTTTTATCCTCTGAACAACCAACAACAAACACTAGAATTAGAGTTATAAACCTTCCGAGATGGCTTAATCTATTGCTTCTTGTTGTCTTTCTTATCTGTCAGATGAAAACGGGAACCTTTTTCTAGATTGTGTGAGTGGTCAGTTGTGATGGAGAACAGGGGATTCCCAATCCAAAAATGACTGGCTTCTTTTCGAAAACTTCCATCATGGACACTGATCAGCACGATTAGTATCTAGATGGCGCTGTCGGCTGCTGGAGTTGGGATCCCCAGTTTCAGAGCGCCTGCGACTGTCAGCACTACAAAGACGTTATTCAATGTTTGGGGCAGGGCCATTTCGCTGCAGAATCGAAGGCTGGCCTCCAGTCCTCCCCAGGGCGGCCGGGTGTCCAAGGTCTCTCTGTAAATGATTTTCATTTATACAAATTGCTATGAAATGTAACAATATGTATACATAAGGTGGAACCTCAATTTACACTGCTAAGATACACCCTGAAATCTTACATGTGAATAGCACGCAATGCACGGTTGTCACCTACTCCCTCCGTTCCAAATTACTCGTCATGGTTTTAGTTCAAACTAAAACCACGACGAGTAATTTGGAACGGAGGGAGTATATACTTCTACATGCAGTGAAAGGAGTAGGCCTAAACCGTTGCAATGATATACTTACTGGGGTGCATCTCACTGGCTTTGCTTCAGCGGTCCACCCTCAGTATTTGCAGCCTTGAAAGAACCAGTTTATAAAATGAAAAATAAAGCAAACATGATGCTATAATGTTCAAGGGTGTTAACCTTTAAGGACCGTCTTATTGGCGACCCTGTTAGTTATCTTGAACACAAGACATGGGCCTTTTTCAGGTCCATTAGCCTTTTTTGAATCCTTTAAGCTTTTAGAAAGTTCTTCCTCCTCTACTTCCTCGAGGTTGCATTCCTACACGGTACACCATACAGTTATTGAATCAGTTCAGTTTATATAACTCTTGAGAGTTACACATGCAATGTTTCTTTACCTTTCCTCTTGCTTCTTTGTGTATCCAAGCTGAAAAAAAAAATGTCGAGTCCAACCAGGCATACAAACAAGTAAAATAATCAACGCTATGTGCCAAGAAAATTACGAAAACAATTAACAGTCTGAAAAGAACCCTTTAATAAGAGTTCAAATGTATCAAAACACAACCAATCAACAATTATGGAAGACTGACCAAGCTTTTCACTCTTCTCATTTAGGACGAACCACCTTCTGCTCCACCCATTAGTTTGTGCACTTGTCTTCAAAAGGTAACCTGAATAAAAAAGAGGGGGGGGGGGGGGGTGGGGATGTTTATACACTCATGTGTTGCATAGATCAGCAAATATGTCATTACCGTGCATCGAAGACATGTTAGACTCCCACATGTGGTTTTCATTTGTACATGAAACAAGGATGTGCCCAGTTGCGTGAAGAATCATAAAAATACAAGCCGTCGTATTCATTTCATGGAACAAATGACATTTTGCACAAGTGCAACATTTAATAATGGATTTCCTTTATGACCAAAAAACTTCAGCAGACAGAGTTACTGCCTTCTTTTTTACTTCTCTGTCTTTGCCTTGCTGACTTGGTTTTTCTTTCGTTGATTTTGAGCTACCACCGGCTTGCTCAGATTTTGTTTGGGGACTGGAGGCCTAAAATCAAATAATACCTTATATTACCTAAGGCAATATGTGCTCTATATCCACAGATAAAAAATGCAGTACCTTTGAATATCGTATTACATTTTCTAATAGGGACATGCAACTGTGCATCCTAAGAAAATAAGAAAGCCATACCCTGTTTGTCATGGATTGTTCAGACTAAAAGGTAAATATTTGGCCAATTTCTTTGTCACGGTGCTGCCTCTACATTCTCCCAATCAAACAAAAAAGGCAAGGGTCGACATTCGACAATTTTATCATGAAATCAGTATGGTTTGCCAAAGGTAAATATTTGGCCAATTTCTTTAGCAAGCAAAGCAATTAATACATTTTTAGCACCAGAAAAATCATGTTGAACAGTGGGGTGACAAAGAGAAGAATGACAGAGAGTTAAAACAGAAGATGCATACAGTTTTCTAGAATGACTTATAAAGGTTATATCTGAAAATAAGATGAACACTTCCTCCTGAAGCAGCCCAACATATGATAGATTGTGGGAAATGAAGTCACAAATTGAAACAGAAAATCTACAACTAGGTTTTCATAAACTTGCAAGTACAGAACAATGAGAAGGCTGAAACAGCAATTAAATGCTAGAGACCAAATAACAGATTACACAAAACTATAGGAGGAAAGAGGGGAAGGAGCTAGTAACATCAACAACCAACCTTCTTTGTACTAGACGGGTGAATGTTGAGCAGGAACAAAGGCACGATCCATATCAACAAGAGCAACCACCATCATTTTTGCATCACTTCTAAAGAAATCCAATGCATTTGATGCTATTGCAATGACAGAAAAAGAAGGACAAACAGAGTGTACACTCAGAATGGTCAAAGATGGAACCTATCAACAAGCAAGCATAAAGGTGCTTCTAAAACATATCGGTGATACACCGTGCTTGAATGGAGGATATCTTCCAAGCCCAGGTGTGCCATTAGCGGAAGCATTGGCTATGTCCAAGAATACATGGTGTACCTAGTGTATGAACAGTACAAATTACTTCTACCATCTCATTAAACAAGATAAATCACTCTCGAAGAGTTTTAATCCCATCAATCCACAAAATATACATACACCAGAATACAACATTCTTGCCAAACGAAGCTAAATGAAATCTAACAGAAGAAAGAAAGAAAAACAGATAGAATATCAACCCAACTCGAACACTCAAGTGCGAGAAAGACTTAGGTTTGACAAACCAACAAGTTATTTAAACTATATAAAGGATAGGAGACTACCCCCTTCATTGAGAGCTCCTCCCGTGCGTACTGTTCGTGGCCGTCCGATCTCCTTTGACTTTTGCTCCTGATCGTTCGATCGTTTGACTGCTGGTAAATACATATAATTCCTTCAATCACGCCCAGCAGCATAGCCCTCCAGTAACAGCTCCAGCTTCTCTTTTACAAGGAGGGACCAAGCAACAGTAATCTCCACTGTAGAGTTACCAACTTCACATTGTAGGCTGCTTGTTTGGCAATGTTGGATACAGAAGTCTACATGACCCTTTACGGGTCGAAAATCAGGTTCTGGGTAAGCCTGTATGACAAGCCTCAGTGTTCCTTGTAACTCCACGGGAACAACGTTTCTCGGCAAATGAAGATAATCATCTGATCCTACAGGCATATTTTCACCACAATAATCAAGCAAAACAACTTCCCTACGGGTAGCACCAATAGTCCCTGTTGCAGCAGACCAGGAGCAAGCAACTCTGCATCCATATTTGAAAGGCCACCCCCCTTCAACAACGTGAACACCCACAATGGTGGCCTGGAGTGGTGTATCAAGCTCCTCATAGATTAATTCTACATCACACCAGCATCCACGGATGATTTCAGAGTAACTACTACCTTTGAGTAATCTTCTTGGGCGGTGGTGGTAGCAAGAACTGATCAATGTTGTATCTTCTTCAGCTCCCTCATTTATTTTCAGGTCAACTTCAAAGTCAACGGGTCCGACACCAAAAATTGCACGAGACGGACCAGTCAAGCATAAAAAGGAATCCTGCAAGCATCATATTGTTATACTTGATTGCAGTGGTTACTAGGAAGGTGCTTAATTGCAATGGACTAGGAAAGCAGGAAGAGGAAATAAAGAATAATGAGGAGCAAATTGAATATATGGTATGTACATCTTCACCGAGTTTTTGGTAGTTTAGCCTTGATCGAGAGAAGAGAATGTTGCGGTTGTGGTCCACTGTGTCTCGAGCAGCAACCACACCGTACACTTTGAGCGGCCATTTCAAGGGTTTGACTGTCATATCCAAGTGTTTTCTTAGAATCCTGATGGAGTAGATCAACAAGGTGTTCCCCGCAACAGCAGCAGGGTATGGGACAACACCAGGTGTGCAGTGTGTAAAGTGCATAGGGCCCAATGTGGCTGCAGCACAAAAGACAATTGTGTACTGTCAGAGAACTAATATGAATAAGTAAATTATTATCTCTTCTCCCTTCTCCATTCAAGTAGAAACGAAGTTAGTGGTCTACTAAAATTTTGTGACAAAAGAAAGCAAACGGATGAAACAAATTTAATTGATAAGATAAGTAGCATTCGAGTTGCTTACTTGTATCTTCCAAGCCACCGCACCCTCCAATCTTGCTACCCCATACACGTTCCCAGCAGTCATATTCATCGCCGAAACTTTCTTGTTCATCGGCTATCTCTTTTTTGAGATACTCCAATGTGGATCTATCCTCGTCCTCGTCCTCGTCCTCGTCCTCGTCCTCGTCCTCGTCCTCGTCCTCGTCCTCGCCCACAATCAGCGCCAACTTGTTCTCGTAATGAGAGGAAAACCTCAAGTATTTAGTAAGATTGGAGATTTCACCAGGAATCCCATCCTCCTTCTGCATCTCACCCTTGTCATCACCCTCAACCTCGTCATCACCCTCACCCTCACTCTCACCACTCCAACTCTCAGCAGCATCAGTATCTTGGTAGAAATCCTCAGTAGTTCGCCTCAAATTGGATGTAGCATTAATCAACTCGGTGACCATGTGAGGCGAGATGCTGGGGACACCTGGTTTGCGCAAGAGATATGCCATAGAGAGCATCCGGTGGCCCAACTGCTCCATACCTTGCAAGATGTTGTCCAATTCTTTCTCAGGTAGCTCCATTGTGCTCGAGTCCATCAAGTCAGATTCCGTTTCCTTGGCGGCCTTTCCAACGGTCATCCACGACCATTTGCTGCTTTCGCCTTTGTGTATCCGCCTCCACCCAGAAAGGCTAGGTGTAAGAGAATCAAGGACGTTGTTGCGCTCCCTCCCCACGGATACCATCTCCTTCATCCGGTCCTTAATCTCCCAGGATTCCCAGTCGATCTCCTTGCCGGATCCCTTCTCCATCTCCTTGCTGGATCCTCTCTCCATCCCTTTGCCGGATCCCCTCTCCATTTCACAGAGGCCAGCCGCCACTCTCTGCTGTTTTGGGGGTTGAGATGAGGTAGGAGGCCAACCAGGCTGGGAAACTCGCTGCCGCCGCCGCCTAGATTTTCTCCTTTTGTTGAACTGAAAAGTATAATATGGTATATAAGCATAAGGAAAAGATACCTAATCAAGGTTGGTACGATTTTCTTTCCAAACATGGATGAAGCAGGTAATGATACAAACTTGTTCAGACTGAAAATGAACAATTAAGCTTAATTATTTTACAAACTGCAGTGCGAAAAAAGAGCACATCAATGATAGTGCTGCAGTTATTTCCTGTCTATTTTGCTGGAGTTGTTCTTATGCATGTTAAAACCATACAAAATACTCCCTCCATCTCAAAATAAGTGTCTTAACTTTGTACCAACTTTAGTACAACTAAAGTTGAGAAACTTATTTTGGGACCGAGGGAGTAGCACAGTACAACACAGATCAGTGCAGTTCAAACCATAGCTCAGTTCAAAAATCATACAAAATAGCACATCACATCACATGCACAATTCAGATCGAATATCATAAAAAAAAAATAGCACAACTCAGTTCACGATGTCAACTTTATACAGGCAGTACAAAGATTATTCCTGAGTTCTATGATTTATAGGAAGCAAACAAACCAATATTGTATCCCTTAAAAAAACAATCCAATATGGCTTCTTTTCGGAGAGAGCAGGAGCCCTAGATGAGATGCAGGCCGTTTACGGTGGCGCTGGACGAGGAGGAGTGTATCGGGGAAGCGCCGGCGCAGGGCTCGAAGGGGATCCGAGAGGCGGCGGCGCTGGTCGAGGAGTGGTGGATCGTGGGAGGAGGAGGTGCGGTAACCCAGGCCTGGGTGGGTGATATCGATCGACGGCCGAGGCTCCTACAGTTCGAGTCCAACTGAGTTGGATCTGCTCTGTCGGACAGAATTCGTACGTCAACTGTCGTACGTATAGCACGGCTCGCTCCTCTACCGTGCCACTCGCATGGGCCAGAAAATTACCAAAAGCAGAGATACACAATCTTGAAATAGGCTTTCGCCCCGCTATATAGATATAGCAACCACACGATACAACTGATAGTCCGATGCTGGGGCAGACAGCACAAGCAAGCCTAAAAGAAATAACAGAGAAAGAAAAAGAAACTAATGACAACAGAGTCGGGTCGACGAAAACGATGGTGACCCGCAACCGCTGCGCCCGCCGGAGAATTTCCACCACGCTCCTAGCACTTCGGACCGCCGCATAGCAAGCAACACCTTCAGGAAGGAACGCGACGATGCCGACGCTGTTGCCCGGACTGGTCCTAGGGTTTCCCCCGGTACACGGAGGGGCGTGTGGAAGATGTAAGCCCAGCGCCCTTCAGGAAGGACCGGTGGCGCCCGTGGGCGTCACCGCGTCGGTGCCGGCCAAGCCGACAGGGATTTCTCCCGTCCGCCACACAACCACAGCCCCGGCCGCTCCGTCGCACTCCATCAATCTTGTCGCCCACCAACATGCGCCACCACGGTCTTTAGATCACCACTGCCGTCTCACCATGGAAAGAGAAGCGAGGCCGACGGATCCGAGAGGGGACAGCCGGGAACAAGGAGCGGCAAACATCAGCAGCCATGCGGGAGGGGAGAACCTCCACCGCCCTTGGCGGTCACCGGCCGGACACAGCAATAGGAGCACACCAGGCCCACGGCCCGGTCGAGCCAGACAGGACTCGTGAAGCTCCCGTCACCACGCTGCAGTTAGCGCGCCACCGTCTCCGCAACCCCCCGCACGAGCCGCACCTCCGTCCGTCGAAGCCATCGCACACGACCAAGCAGCGAGGCGAAACCAACGAGGCCGAGAGGAGACAACCGGGAACGATGAGCGGCAGAATCGGCAGCCACGCGGGAGGGGACGACCTCCACCGCCCATGGCGGTCACCGGCCGGACACAGCAAGGAGAGCACACCTGGCCCACGGCCCGGCCGAGCCAGATAGGGCTCGTGAAGCTCCCATCGCCACGTTGGAGTGTGCGTGCCTCCGTCTCCGCAACCCCCCGCACGAGCCGCTCCTCCGTCCGTCAGTGCCGCCGACCAGGCCCGCCCAGACCCAGATGGGACCCAAAAGGGCCCAGATCTGGGCCAGAAGGGCGCCGCCGCCTGTCGCCGCGCCAGCCCACAGCCAAGTGGCTGCGCCGCCGCCTCCTCACCATCCGGCGCAGCGCCGCCGCCGGAACCACCACTGCCCGAGGAACACCACCGCACACCCGCGATGGGGAAGGAAGACCACCCGCAGCACCACCGGAGGACCGAAGCCGGGCCCCCGCCACCACCACGGGGCACAACCGCCGCGGGCCAAGCCCCCATCGACCGCCGCAGCACCGCAGCGTGCCGCCGACCGGAGAAGGAGCCGCCTCGCCGCCGGACCCTATGCACGCCCGACATCACCGCCCAGGGAGGGAGCCCCGCGCCCACCAGCACCAAGACGTGGAGGAGAGATCCCCCGCCGCCAGCCACCACGAGGGGCTTCGCCCTGGCGGTCCCGGCCAGCGGCGGAGGCGGGAGGAGGAAGGGGAGGGCGCCCGCGGCGGGATCTAGCACCGCCGCCTGAGCTGCCCGCTGGGGGGGGGGGCGGCGCTGGGGCAAGGGGGTTCCCGTCGCTTCCAATACAAGCTGCCATTAGAGGAGACCAGCACGAGCGTGCGTGTCGAGTAGAGATACACAAGCCACTAGAGATGCTCTAGTTACTTAGTTAGGTGAACATTGTCTGGTCACGTGTCAGCTCGCCGCTCTGAGGACAACTTTAATGACACCTGTCCTATGAGCGTGTCAAGAAAATATGAGGTCGCTAAGCAAACGGCACAGAAGGAGAGACGATTCTTGCCGGGGAGCTTCGCCAGCGTGACATCCCACGCCGCATTTAATGTGTTTGTCCTAACCCGCCAGAGTTAGGTATTTGGCACTGTAGCCACTATTTACCTTATGTAAAGACCTTTTTGCCACTATGGTGCCCCTTTCCCTATAAAAGAAAGCCCATGGCTACCTTTACAAAGGTCGACACTTTGCATAATTACGCGCGTAGTTGCACTTCCTATTGGGGATATAACTATTGGGTATAACCCGCCCAGGAGGGGCCGAGTCATACCACTGACGACTTAAAGATGAAGATGGCGGGTCATGAAGGAAGCCTATTGAAGGCCCAAGACCCAGAGGAGACTTGAGGCCCAAGAGGATGAACCGCCATATGTGTGACTTATATTGTAAGGCAAGTTTAGTTAGTCACCGAGCCGGACACGTTGAGTATGAGCCGGCCGGGACTCTGTAAGCCATCGGCCATCAACCTTTGTATATAAAGGGGTGACCCAGCGGCGGGTTAACTCAAGAAACAACAAGTCGAGAACTAGGTCAAGCGTAATTGCTCCCTGTTAATTGAAACCCTAGCAATACAACCCCAAATTAGAGTAAGCCTTTACCTCATCACGAGGGGCTGAACCAGTATAAACTCTTTGTGTCATTTGTCCTGATTAACCCCTTTAAGCTAAACTAGTTGCAATGGCTCCACACCTAAGTCCTTTCGCTAGGACATCTGCCGTGTTAAGTCCACGACAGTTGGCGCCCACCGTGGGGCCAGCGCACGGTGGTTTCGAGTTCTTGAAGGGCAACTTCGCAGGGATCAAGGGATACCCGTGGGTGATGACCCACAAGTATAGGGGATCTATCATAGTCCTTTCGATAAGTAAGAGTGTCGAACCCAACAAGGAGCAGAAGGAAATGATAAGCGGTTTTCAGCAAGGTATTCTCTGCAAGCACTGAAATAATAGGTAACAGATAGTTTTGTGATAGGATAATTTGTAACGAGCAACAAGTGACAAAAGTAAATAAAGTGCAGCAAGGTGGCCCAATCCTTTTTGTAGCAAAGCACAAGCCTGGACAAACTCTTATATGATGTAAAGAGCTCCCGCGAACACATGGGAATATCGTCAAGCTAGTTTTCATCACGTTCATATGATTCGCGTTCGGTACTTTGATAATTTGGTATGTGGGTGGACCAGTGCTTGGGTACTGCTCTCACTTGGACAAGCATCCCACTTATGATTAACCTCTATTGCAAGCATCCGCAACTACAACAAAAGTATTAAGGTAAACCTAACCATAGCATGAAATATGTGGATCCAAATCAGCCCCTTACGAAGCAACGCATAAACTAGGGTTTAAGCTTCTGTCACTCTAGCAACCCATCATCTACTTATTACTTCCCAATGCCTTCCTCTAGGCCCAAATAATGGTGAAGTGTCATGTAATCGACGTTCATATAACACCACTAGAGGAGAGACAACATACATCTCATCAAAATATCGAACGAATACCAAATTCACATGACTACTAATAGCAAGACTTCTCCCATGTCCTCAGGAACAAACGTAACTACTCACAAAGCATATTCATGTTCATAATCAGAGGGGTATTTATATGCACAAAGGATCTGAACATATGATCTTCCACCAAATAAACCAACTAGCATCAACTACAAGGAGTAATTAACACTACTAGCAACCCACAGGTACCAATCTCGGACTTGGAGACAGGAATTGGATACAAGAGATGAACTAGGGTTTTGAGAGGAGATGGTGCTGGTGAAGATGTTGATGGAGATTTCCCTCTCCCGATGAGAGGAGTGTTGGTGATGACGATGGCCATGATTTCCCCCTCCCGGAAGGAAGTTTCCCCAGCAGAACAGCTCCGCCAGAGCCCTAGATTGGTTCCGCCAAGGTTCCGCCTCGTGGCGGCGGAGTCTCGTCTGGAAAGATGGCTTATGATTTTTTTCCCATCGAAAGACTCCATATAGCAGAAGATGGCCATCGGAGGGCCACCAGGGGGCCCACGAGGTAGGGGGCGCGCCCCCACCCTCGTGGGCAGGGTGTGGCCTCCCTGGTGAACTTCTTGCGCTCAGTATTTTTTATATATTCTGAAAACGTCTTCCATGAAGTTTCAGGACTTTTGGAGCTGTGCAGAATAGGTCTCTAATATTTGCTCCTTTTCCAGCCCAGAATCCCAGCTGCCGGCATTCTCCCTCTTTATGTAAACCTTGTAAAATAAGAGAGAACATGCATAATTATTGTGACATAATGTGTAATAACAACCCATAATGCAATAAATATAGATATAAAAGCATGATGCAAAATGGACGTATCAACTCCCCCAAGCTTAGACCTCGCTTGTCCTCAAGCGAAAGTCGAAATCGAAAAATATGTCCACATGTTTAGAGATAGAGGTGCCGATTAAAATAAAATACGGACACGAGGGCATCATGATCATTCTTAGAACATCAACTTATATAATTCTTTTCATATGATCTCTTATGCTAAAGTAACAATTCAATCACAATTTCAAGTATGAATCATAAACTTCATTGAAAACTAACAAACTATAATCTCAGTCATTGGAGCAATTGCAATTTATCATAATATAGGAAAGAGTCAATATAAGAGCTTTTCAGCAAGTCCACATACTCAACTATCATTTAGTCTTTCACAATTGCTAACACTCACGCTATACTTATGGTTATGGAGTTTTAATCGGACACAGAGAAAGATAGGGGCTTATAGTTTTGCCTCCCAACATTTTACCGCAAGGGTAATGTCAACAATAATAGTTCATGAAAACTCACATCCAATTAGCGATATATACCAGGATCTTTCCAACATGTTGTGCTTGCCAAAAGATAAAATGTAAAAAGGAAGGGTGAAGATCACCATGACTCTTATGTAAGGTAGGAGATAAAGGTAAAAGATAGCCCCTTCGCAGAGGGAAGCAGAGGTTGTCATGCGCTTTTATGGTTGGATGCACAAAATCTTAATGCGAAAGAACGCCACTTTATATTGCCACTTGTGATATGGACCTTTATTATGCAGTCTGTCACTTTTATTTCTTCCATATCACATGATCATATAAAGGTTATTTCCTCCACACCAATTAATCATACATATTTAGAGAGCAATTTTTATTGCTTGCACCGATGACAACTTACTTGAAGGATCTTACTCAATCCATAGGTAGATATGGTGGACTCTCATGGCAAAACTGGTTTAAGGGTGTTTGGAAGCACAAGTAGTATCTCTACTTGCTGCAAAGAATTTGGCTAGCATGAGGGGGGAAGGCAAGCTCAATCATGTTGGATGATCCAAGACAATATAATTTATCTCAGATGTAAGAAGACATAACCCATTACGTTGTCTTCCTTGTCCAATGTCAGCTCTTTAGCATGTCATATTTTAATGAGTGCTCACAATCATAAAAGATGTCCAAGATAGTATATTTATATGTGAAGACCTCTCTTTCTTTATTACTTCCTATTAATTGCAACAATGACCAAAACTATGTTTGTCAACTCTCAACAACTTTTATTCATCATACTTTTTTCTATGTGATCTCATTACTCTCCATAAGATCCATATGATCTCTTTGTTTCTTTTTATTTCTTTCTCTTTTCTTTTATTCACTTAAGATCATGGCAAAATAATCAAGCCCTTGACTCAACACTAATCTTTATTATATATAGCTCACGGACTCGATTACATAGAAGGATCATAAAGCAAAACTCACAACTAGATCATACTAAAACTTTATTCTACTAGATCAAGATATTATCAAAAGGATCGAACTAAGAAAAGAGGTAAAGATAAAAGTGATGGTGATACGATACCGGGGCACTCCCCCAAGCTTGGAAGTTGCCAAGGGGAGTGTCCATACCAGATACTCAATTCTTCTTTGTTGGTGAAGAAGGTGATGGTTTTGTTGATGGCATAGGCTTCTTCCTTAATTTGCTCTTGAGGACAGAATTTTGGTCCCTTAGGTCATCGATCTCCTGCTCCATGCTCAGTATCTTTTTCCATAGTTCTTGTTTGTTTTCCTGCAAGAGACGAAAAGGGATAAACTCGATCTTAGGTTTCTTTACTCTATCCGATAGGCTCGACTTTTTGGACTCCATATGCATGTCCCCAGGTTGAGGTAATGGGACTTCATCTTCTTCTGAGCTCGTCTCCTCCCTTCCCTTGGGTTCATAGTCCTCTTCTTCTTCCGTAGTCCAACCACAATGCTCTACATCCCCATAGACCTTAGGATCTGCAAGGTAATCAGCCACATAGCTTTCTCCTTCTGAATCCTGGGATGACATGTTGCTCTAATCTGCAGCGAGACAGCTCGAAACAAAGACAGAGGATTTTTGCGTGATACGGTGGTCAAAACCTTCGGGAGGTTATATAATGAATTTTTACCGACCAAAATACGTGTCGTGTACGAAAACGGAGTCCGGAAAGCGCACGAGGTGCCCACGAGGTAGGGGGCGCCCAGTAGGGTAGGGTGCGCCCTCCACCCTCGTGTCCTTCCCGGACTGCTTCTTATTTTTCTATTTTTCTAAATACTCTAAAACGGAGAAATATTGCCATAAAACTGTTTTGGAGTCGGTTTACTTACCGTACCACATACCTATTCCATTTCGGAGTCTGAAACGTTTCGGAAAGTGTCCCTTATGTATTTCTCCAGGGTTACGGTTTCAATAACATTGGTTTCAACATTTATAGGATTGCCTGAGATATAAAGTTTAATTCTTTGACCGTTCACCACCTTCGGATTTGTGCCTTCGAAGTTGTTGATTTTTATGGCACCGGAACGATAGACCTCCTCGATAACGTAAGGACCTTCCCATTTAGAGAGAAGTTTTCCTGCAAAAAATCTTAAACGAGAGTTGTATAGCAATACATAATCACCTACATTAAACTCACGCTTTTGTATTCTTTTGTCATGCCATATTTTACTTTTTCTTTAAATAATTTGGCATTCTCATAGGCTTGGGTTCTCCATTCGTCAAGTGAGCTAATGTCAAATAACCTCTTCTCACCGGCAAGTTTGAAATCATAATTGAGTTCTTTAATAGCCCAATAAGCCTTATGTTCTAGTTCGAGAGGTAAGTGACATGCTTTTCCATAAACCATTTTATACGGATACATACCCATAGGATTTTTATATGCAGTTCTATAGGCCCATAATGCATCATCAAGTTTCTTGAACCAATTCTTTCTAGATCTATTAACAGTCTTTTGCAAAATTAATTTGAGTTCTCTATTACTCAATTCTACTTGACCACTAGACTGCGGGTGATAAGGAGATGCAATTCTATGATTAACATCATATTTAGCAAGCATTTTACGGAAAGCACCATGAATAAAATGTGAACCACCATCAGTCATTAAATATCTAGGGACTCCAAACCTTGGAAAAATAACTTCTTTAAGCATCTTAATAGAGGTGTTATGATCAGCACTAGCTACTAGTTGGAATAGCTTCTACCCACTTAGTAACGTAATCAACAGCAACTAAAATATGTGTATATCCATTAGAGGAAGGAAAAGGTCCCATATAATCAAAGCCCCAAACATCAAATGGTTCAATAACAAGTGAATAATTCATAGGCATTTCTTGACGTCTACTAATATTACCAATTCTTTGACATTCATCACAAGACAAGACAAACTTACGGTCATCCTTGAAGAGAGTAGGCCAATAAAAAACGGATTGCAATACCTTATGTGCAGTTCTATCTCCAGCGTGGTGTCCTCCATAAGCTTCGGAGTGACACTTGCGTAGGATCTGTTCCTGTTCATGCCCAGGTACACAACGTCTAATAACACCATCTACTCCTTCTTTATAAAGATGTGGGTCATCCCAAGAGTAATGTCTCAAATCATAGAAGAACTTTTTCTTTTGCTGGTATGTGAAACTAGGTGGTATAAATTTAGCAACAATATAATTAGCATAATCAGCATACCATGGAGCAGTATGAGAAGCATTTATGACATTTAGTAGTTCATCAGGAAAGCTATCATCAATAGGTAGTGGGTCATCAAGAACATTTTCTAACCTAGACAAGTTGTCTGCGACGGAGTTCTCAGCTCCCTTTCTATCAATGACATGCAAATCAAATTCTTGTAGCAAGAGAACCCATCTAATAAGTCTAGGTTTAGCATCTTTCTTTTCCATAAGATATTTAATAGTAGCATGATCAGTGTGAATAGTTACTTTAGAATCAACAATATAAGGTCTAAATTTATCACAAGCAAATACAACTACTAGGAATACCTTTTTAGTACTAGCATAATTTCTATGAGCATTGTCTAGAGTTTTACTAGCATATTGAATAACATTTAATTTCTTATCAACTCTTTGCCCTAGAACAACACCTACAGCATAATCACTAGCATCACACATAATTTCAAAAGGTAAATTTGTCAGGACTCCGATTCCAAGTCACATCGATCTAGCCAGTAACACCTCATATCACATTGCGGCCTCACGCATGGTATCCCCACGGGTGTCGCCTTACCAAGGCCCGGGACTGTTTGCGCCTTTTGGCTCACGTATATGATAGTGTCGCTAGCATCGATATGACAGAGAACCCGGGCCAACATGGCTAGTCGTGAACCCCAAGCGGCACTAACCTATGGGAATAGGCATACATGAATCACATCGAGCATGTCGGTCAGCAGCGTGTGAATCCGGGCTATAGCTCTGGGCTAACAGGACTCCGGGAACCCGGGCTGTAGCAGGCTAGGCAGGACTCCGGATGTCACCGCGTGACATTTCCCCGAAGGGACATACACAGGAATGAAGTGAAACACATGCCGGCCAGTCAAGTGTCCTGAGCAGTAGTCCTGGGCTAACAGGAGTCCGGTGAACCGGGCTGTAGCGGACTACTATGGCTCATGGAAGCACTAGACTACATTTCCCCATAAGAGAGGCTGTCAAGGATAAACCACTAGATTGTCGGATCCCACACATACCAAGCATTTCAATCATACACACAATATGCTCGATATGTGTAAATACAACATGGCATCACAACATAACTCTACAACTCAAGTATTTATTCATTAGGCTCCGAGGAGCGAGATATTACAAACATGGGTCTCATGACCCAACAATCATAGCATACAAATCAAGGCACAAGCGGAAGCTTAACATGTCTGAGTACAGACATCTACAAATGAAAAAGGCTAAGAAGCCTGACTATCTACCGGATCCTGCCGAGGGCACAAGATCGTAGCTGAGGTATCAAGCTAAACGTCGAAGTCCACGCGGAACTACTAGCGAGACTGAAGTCTCTCTGCAAAACATAAATTAAGCAAATGTGAGTACAAAGGTACTCAACAAGACTTACATCAGAACTAGCTACATATGCATCGGTATCAACAAGGGGGGGTGGTGGAGTTTGACTGCAGCAAGCCAGCTTTGACTCAGCGGCTAACCTAAACTACGACTGCAAGCAACTCTGTTGAGGTGGCGCACACGAGTCCACATATTCACCATTCAATACACCACTATGGATCCGCTCCCGTCTCCCTACGAGAAGGCCATCCATAGCACTCACACTTATCTTGCGAGTTTTAGAGTATCCACTTTCACTTGTCTATGAACTGTTATAGGCAACCTAGAAGTCCATTATCGCGGACATGGCTATTCGAATAGATGATGTTAACCCTGCAGGGGTGTACTTCTTCACACACGCTCTCACCACTTACCGCCGTTTACACGACATGTACTCGGCAACCTTCAAGCGGAAGCCCAACGAGGGTGTCGGCCACGGCCTACCTAAACACTCAAGTCTCTAGTCCAGGTTTATCGCCTATCCAGGTTCCATCCATAGGGAGTCCGGCCGAGGTTTCCACATACGGCCCCGGACGATGTGTACAGGGTTCCGAGACACCAAACGGGCGCCCGGCATGCCCGGCCACGGTGTATCTACCGCATCATAGCCCACCCCTAGGGTCAGTCTACGCACGGCCGCCAACACATATCCTATAAACACCAGAAACTAGTTGCAACTCCTGGACAGAGGACAAGGGTGATCAAGAAGCCGAGAGGGTCCATTGGTTTCGGGCCCAATGTGTGGTAGTAACTGTTTCATGGATCACAAACACAGAACTCAGTTCCTAAGAACGGTTTCAATGAGACAACCCACCATGTACTCCTACATGGCCTCTCACCGCTACCTTTACCAAATCATGTTCACACACTTAGCTCACACACAGTAGGACATGTTCATCACTGTTCCAATTCATCCCCGATGAATCAGACCTGACTCAACTCTAAGCAATAGCAGGCATGACAAATAAGCATGGATGAGTAGACACATCAGGGCTCAAACAACTCCTACTCATGCTAGTGGGTTTCATCTATTTACTATGGCAATGACAGGTCATGCAGAGGAAAGGGGTTCAACTACCGCAACATGTAACAGTTGAATCGTTGTTGTCCTGATGCAGTAAAAGAGAGCAGGAGCGAGAGAGTGGGATTGTATCGGAATGAACAAGGGGGGTTTTTCTTGCCTGGCACTTCTGAAGATAGTATAGCTCTTCATCGGTGTCATCGAACTCATCGTCGAAACCACGTCTATCGAGAGGGGACAACTTCCGGCAATAAAGAAGGAAACACAATCAATACAATGCAACAATATGATGCATGCTCATGACATGGCAATATGCTGTTGATTGAACTAATGCAACTAGCAACCATATTAAATGAAGTTGGTTTGAACCCTAGGTTCAAATTCAAACCCCATATGTGCTTTCTTAAATGCCATTTAATTGAATTGTCCTCAACAGAGGATATAAGTTGCTCTAACATGCATGAAAATGCCATAAATAGATTCCTTGAATTTTTCTGATAATTTTTCATATATAAATTATTTCATTCTGAGCTACGGTTGATTTTCTATGAATTTTTAAAGTTTTAAACATTTTCTGGAATTTCCTAAATTAAATTAAATCCAGAAAATGTATTACTGCGTCAGCATCAGGTCATGCTGACGTGAGCAGGTCAACAGGGGCTGGTCCGGGTCAAACCTGACCAGTGGGTCCCGCATGTCAGTGTCATTAGACTAACTAATTTTTGTTAGTCCTAATTCTAGGGTAATTAGCAGGGCGGGCCCGCATGTCAGTGGCTCATCTAATTAGCTAAGTTAATTAACACTAACTAAACCTAACACTAATTAAACAGGCGCCTGGGCCCACACATCAGGGGAGGTCAAACCCCTGGTCAATCGGGGCTAAACCACCGGCGTTTAGCCGCCGACGATGACCAGACGCGGCGGAGGGCCGCGGGAACGGGCTCTGGGGCCCCGTTCGCAGCGTGGTTGGGCTCGTTCGAGAGCCCAGACCAGCGCGCGTCGGATGGTGGCGCCAGCCAGGCCTGGGGTGGCCGGAGGCGACGGCGGGGAGCTCGGCCGCGGAGGCCGGAGCTCGGGCGTGCTCGGGTTCAGCACTGGGATGCACAACAGGGGCGTGGAGAGGGGTTACGGCCTCCTGGGAGTGTGGCAAACGCGGTGACGCGCTCGGTTTCGAGCCCGCGTGGCTGTGGCCACGACGACGGCTTCACCGGCGGAGCAGAGTGCTCGGGCTCAGTGGAGATGGCGGATAGGGGGCGCAACCAAGGCGTAGAGGAGGGGGGTTAGGGGCAGGGGCTCATGGTGGATGTAGTGGAGCGGACGGCGAGCTCGGAGGAGGTCAGAGCAGAACGAGGCGGCGAGAGGGATCTCCGGCGACGAGAGGTCGAGGACGAGGTGGGTGAGGGCAGAGGAGCGCGTCCGGCGACGTGTGGCGACACGAGGAGGTCGAAGACGTCGAGGCGGAGCTCGAAGGCACGGCGAGGGGTCGGGGGAAAAGGCGGTGCCGTCAACTACCGAGACGGCGGCTTACGGGCGCGTCGGCCATAGCGGGAGAGGACGAGGGAGAGAGAGAAGGGGGAAGAGTGGTGTCCAGTGGGGTCGAGGCGACGCTGGGGAGAAGACACGAGGCGTCGCGGTGGCCAGGCGACGCAGGCAGGCAGCCTGGTGGCGTGGCGCCCGCGCGCGCGCCGTGTGCTGTCCCTCCTCTGCCTACTGGCAAAGGTGGGTGACGACTGGCATAGGCCAGGTGGGCCGGCCCAGCCGGGTAAGTGGCCCTGGGGTCCTTCCTCTCTCTCTCTCTCTCTTTTCTGTTTTTTTTATTTATTTCCTCTGTTTTGATTTAGTTTTAAAACTAAACCATTTTGTTGCTTCCGAAAATTATTGTATGGACTAGAGATATCACTCCAGAGCCCCACAATAATTTCCAAAATTATTGGACATGTATTTCTTTTATAACAGAAATAAAGCCAATTCAAATACATTATGGTTTAATTCAAAATGCCCAAATTAATTACCCTTAATGCCCTAAAATATTGGTTTGGATTTTTACCTCTTGCCAATATTTTCAGGGATTAAAGTGAACATTTCCTTGGGCTCATTTGAAGAAATTTTTAACTTGCTCATTTTTAAAAGATTTCTGAGGCTTTGGGAATTCCCTCAATTCAATTTTCCTTTGAATTTAAACATGATGCAATAACCAAGATAGTCCAATGCCAAGGTAAAGCTAGGTATGTGACAACTCACCCCCACTAAACAAGAATCTCGTCCCGAGATTCGAGACGTGAGGTAAGAAGAAAGGAGGTCACAAACTATCACAATCTTCTCGATACAACTTGCACTGCTTTTAGAACGTTGATTCGATCATCATCTTTGTCTCGACGTCTTGCTATGAGAACTCCATCGAACATGACAACGAGAGGAAAAGGAAAATCTAGAAGAATTGATCTTCTCGAAGATCAAGCAACTGATGAACAACTCACGAAATGAGACATAGACCACCTCTTGGAGTGAGACACAAAACACACATCAGGGTGATGGGAAGAGATAGATGTCAAGGGTTCAATTTGGTAGGCAAAAATTCCACGCAGTTGTAAGATGGTGCAAGGTTTCAAAGTAGCGAGGAGATAATTGTCATGATCCCATAACAGGGCACCATCGAGGAGGTGACTCATTGAACTGTTTCCTTAAGTGGCAAAAAGAATTACTTTTGATTCAAAGATCATTGAAATTCTTTATACCAGCCTAAGGCAATCACAAATGATCGTGTGAACAAATTCGAACGAATGGCATACCCATACCAGAATGGATGATGTGGACTACCTTGTTGAAGACAACGCAATGGATGACTTTTGCTTATCACCGGAAATGGATGGGACCCATGACAGGACCACTTTTGAAAATGATCCTAACAACAATTACTGAGAGGGCAGTGAAGGAAATATGCCCTAGAGGCAATAATAATGTTATTATTTTATTTCCTTATATCATGATAAATGTTTATTATTCATGCTAGAATTGTATTATCCGGAAACATAATAATTGTGTGAATACATAGACAAACCAAACGTCACTAGTATGCCTCTACTTGACTAGCTCGTTAATCGAAGATGGTTATGTTTCCTAACCATAGACATGTGTTGTCATTTGATTAATGGGATCACATCATTAGGAGAATGATGTGATTGACATGACCCATTCCATTAGCTTAGCACCCGATCGTTTAGTATGTTGCTATTGCTTTCTTCATGACTTATACATGTTCCTATGACTATGAGATTATGCAACTCCCGTTTACCGGAGGAACACTTTGTGTGCTACCAAACGTCACAACGTAACTGGGTGATTATAAAGGAGCTCTACAGGTGTCTCCAAAGGTAAATGTTGGGTTGGCGTATTTCGAGATTAGGATTTGTCACTCCGATTGTCGGAGAGGTATCTCTGGGCCCTCTCGGTAATGCACATCACATAAGCCTTGCAAGCATTACAACTAATGAGTTAGTTGCGAGATGATGTATTACGAAATGAGTAAAGAGACTTGCCGGTAACGAGATTGAACTAGGTATTGAGATACCGACGATCGAATCTTGGGCAAGTAACATATCGATGACAAAGGGAACAATGTATGTTGTTATGCGGTCCGACCGATAAAGATCTTCGTAGAATATGTAGGAGCCAATATGAGCATCCAGGTTCCGCTATTGGTTATTGACCGAAGACGTGTCTCGGTCATGTCTACATTGTTCTCGAACCCGCAGGGTCCGCACGCTTAAGGTTTCGATGACAGTTATATTATGAGTTTATGCATTTTGATGTACCGAAGTTTGTTCAGAGTCCCGGATGTGATCACGGACATGACGAGGAGTCTCGAAATGGTCGAGACATAAAGATTGATATATTGGAAGCCTATATTTGGATATTGGAAGTGTTTCGGGTGAAATCGGGATTTTACCGGAGTACCGGGAGGTTACCGGAACCCCCCGGGAGGTATATGGGCCTTAGTGGGCTTTAGTGGAAGAGAGGAGAGGTGGCCAGGGCTGGGTCGCGCGCCCCTCCCCCCATAGTCCGAATAGGACAAGGAGAGGGGGCGGCGCCCCCCCTTCCTTCTCTCTCTCCTCTTTCCCCCTTCCCGAATCCTATTCCAACTAGGAAAGGGGGGAATCCTACTCCCGGTGGGAGTAGGACTCCTCCTGGCGCGCCCTCCTCCTGGCTGGCCACACCTCCCCCTTGTTCCTTTATATACGGAGGCAGGGGGCACCCCTATACACACAAGTTGATCCACGTGATCATATTCTTAGCCGTGTGCGGTGCCCCCTTCCACCATAATCCTCGATAATATTGTAGCAGTGCTTAGGTGAAGCCCTGCGACGGTAGAACATCAAGATCGTCACCACGCCGTCGTACTGACGGAACTCTTCCCCGACACTTTGCTGGATCGGAGTCCGGGGATCGTCATCGAGCTGAACGTGTGCTAGAACTCGGAGGTGCCATAGTTTCGGTGCTTGATCGGTCGGGCCGTGAAGACGTACGACTACATCAACCGCGTTGTGCTAACGCTTCCGCTGTCGATCTAGAAGGGTACATAGATCACACTCTCCCCTCTTGTTGCTATGCCTCACCATGATCTTGCGTGTGCGTAGGATTTTTTTTGAAATTACTACGTTCCCCAACAGTGGCATCAGAGCCTAGGTTTTATGTGTTGATGTTATATGCACGAGTAGAACACAAGTGAGTTGTGGGCGATATAAGTCATACTGCTTACCAGCATGTCATACTTTGGTTCGGCGGTATTGTTGGACGAAGCGGCCCGGACCGACATTATGCGTACGCTTACGCGAGACCGGTTCTCCCGACGTGCTTTGCACAAAGGTGGCTAGTGGGTGACAGTTTCTCCAACTTTAGTTGAACCAAGTGTGGCTACGCCCGGTCCTTGCGAAGGTTAAAACAGCACCAACTTGACAAACTATCGTTGTGGTTTTGATGCGTAGGTAAGATTGGTTCTTGCTTAAGCCCGTAGCAGCCACGTAAAACTTGCAACAACAAAGTAGAGGATGTCTAACTTGTTTTTGTAGGGCATGTTGTGATGTGATATGGTCAAGACATGATGCTAAATTTTATTGTATGAGATGATCATGTTTTGTAACCGAGTTATCGGCAACTGGCAGGAGCCATATGCCATATGGTTGTCGCTTTATTGTATGCAATGCAATCGCGCTGTAATGCTTTACTTTATCACTAAGCGGTAGCGATAGTCGTGGAAGCATAAGATTGGCGAGACGACAACGATGCTACGATGGAGATCAAGGTGTCGCGCCGGTGACGATGGTGATCACGACGGTGCTTCGAAGATGGAGATCACAAGCACAAGATGATGATGGCCATATCGTATCACTTATATTGATCGCATGTGATGTTTATCTTTTATGCATCTTATCTTGCTTTGATTGACGGTAGCATTATAAGATGATCTCTCACTAATTATCAAGAAGTGTTCTCCCTGAGTATGCACCGTTGCGAAAGTTCTTCGTGCTGAAACACCACGTGATGATCGGGTGTGATAGGCTCTACGTTCAAATACAATGGGTGCAAAACAGTTGCACACGTGGAATACTCAGGTTATACTTGACGAGCCAAGCATATACAGATATGGCCTCGGAACACGGAGACCGAAAGGTCGAGCGTGAATCATATAGTAGATATGATCAACATAGCGATGTTCACCAATGAAACTACTCCATCTCACGTGATGATCGGACATGGTTTAGTTGATTTGGATCACGTAATCACTTAGAATATTAGAGGGATGTCTATCTAAGTGGGAGTTCTTAAGTAATATGATTAATTGAACCTAAATTTATCATGAACTTAGTACCTGATAGTATCTTGCTTGTTTATGTTTGATTGTAGATAGATGGCCCGTGCTGTTGTTCCGTTGAATTTTAATGTGTTCCTTGAGAAAGCAAAGTTGAAAGATGATGGTAGCAATTACACGGACTGGGTCCGTAACTTGAGGATTATCCTCATTGGTGCACAGAAGAATTACGTCCTGGAAGCACCGCTGGGTGCCAGGCCTGCTGCTGGAGCAACACTAGATGTTATGAACGTCTGGCAGAGCAAAGCTGATGACTACTCGATAGTTCAGTGTGCCATGCTTTACGGCTTAGAATCGGGACTTCAACGACGTTTTGAACGTCATGGAGCATATGAGATGTTCCAAGAGTTGAAGTTAATATTTCAAGCAAATGCCCGGATTGAGAGATATGAAGTCTCCAATAAGTTCTATAGCTGCAAGATGGAGGAGAACAGTTCTGTCAGTGAGCATATACTCAAAATGTCTAGGTATAATAATCATTTGATTCAATTGGGAGTTAATCTTCCAGATGATTGTGTCATTGACAGAATTCTCCAATCACTGCCACCAAGCTACAAGAGCTTCGTGATGAACTATAATATGCAAGGGATGAATAAGACTATTCCCGAGCTCTTCGCAATGCTGAAAGCTACGGAGGTAGAAATCAAGAAGGAGCATCAAGTGTTGATGGTCAACAAGACCACTAGTTTCAAGAAAAAAGGCAAAGGGAAGAAGAAGGGGAACTTCAAAAAGAACAGCAAGCAAGTTGCTACTCAAGAGAAGAAACCCAAACCTGGACCTAAGCCTGAAACTGAGTGCTTCTACTACAAGCAGACTGGTCACTGGAAGCGGAACTGCCCCAAGTATTTGGCGGATAAGAAGGATGGCAAGGTGAACAAAGGTATATGTGATATACATGTTATTGATGTGTACCTTACTAATGCTCGCAGTAGCACCTGGGTATTTGATACTGGTTCTGTTGCTAATATTTGCAACTCGAAACAGGGACTACAGATTAAGCGAAGATTGGCTAAGGACGAGGTGACGATGCGCGTGGGAAATGGTTCCAAAGTCGATGTGATCGCAGTCGGCACGCTACCTCTACATCTACCTTCGGGATTAGTATTAGACCTAAATAATTGTTATTTGGTGCCAGCGTTAAGCATGAACATTATATCTGGATCTTGTTTGATGCGAGACGGTTATTCATTTAAATCAGAGAATAATGGTTGTTCTATTTACATGAGTAATATCTTTTATGGTCATGCACCCTTAAAGAGTGGTCTATTCTTATTAAATCTCGATAGTAATGACACACATATTCATAGTGTTGAAGCCAAAAGATGCAGAGTTGATAATGATAGTGCAACTTATTTGTGGCACTGCCGTTTGGGTCATATCGGTATAAAGCGCATGAAGAAACTCCATACTGATGGGCTTTTGGAACCACTTGATTATGAATCACTTGGTACTTGCGAACCGTGCCTTATGGGTAAGATGACAAAAACACCGTTCTCCGGTACTATGGAGAGAGCAACAGATTTATTGGAAATCATACATATAGATGTATGTGGTCCGATGAATGTTGAGGCTCATGGCGGACATCGTTATTTTCTCACCTTCACAGATGACTTAAGCAGATATGGGTATATCTACTTAATGAAACATAAGTCTGAAACGTTTGAAAAGTTCAAAGAATTTCAGAGTGAAGTTGAAAATTATCGTAACAAGAAAATAAAATTCCTACGATCTAAACGTGGAGGAGAGTATTTGAGTTACGAGTTTGGTGTACATTTGAAATAGTGTGGAATAGTTTCGCAACTCACACCACCCGGAACACCACAGCGTCATGGTGTGTCTGAACGTCGTAATCATACTTTACTAGATATGGTGCGATCTATGATGTCTCTTACTGATTTACCGCTATCGTTTTGGGGATATGCTCTAGAGACGGCCACATTCACGTTAAATAGGGCACCATCAAAATCCGTTGAGACGACGCCTTATGAACTGTGGTTTGGCAAGAAACCAAAGTTGTCGTTTCTGAAAGTTTGGGGCTGCGATGCTTATGTGAAAAAGCTTCAACCTGATAAGCTCGAACCCAAATCGGAGAAATGTGTCTTCATAGGATATCCAAAGGAAACTATTGGATACACCTTCTATCACAGATCCGAAGGCAAGACTTTTGTTGCTAAATACGGAAACTTTCTGGAGAAGGAGTTTCTCTCGAAAGAAGTGAGTGGGAGGAAAGTAGAACTTGATGAGGTAACAGTACCTGCTCCCTTATTGGAAAATAGTACATCACGGAAACCTGTTTCTGTGACACCTACACCAATTAGTGAGGAAGCTAATGATAATGATCATGAAACTTCAGAACAAGATACTACTGAACCTCGTAGATCAACCAGAGTAAGATCCGCGCCAGAGTGGTACGGTAATCCTGTTCTGGAAGTCATGCTACTAGATCATGATGAACCTACGAACTATGAAGAAGCGATGGTGAGCCCAGATTCCGCAAAATGGCTTGAAGCCATGAAATCTGAGATGGGATCCATGTATGAGAACAAAGTATGGACTTTGGTTGACTTGCCCAATGATCGGCAAGCAATTGAGAATAAATGGATCTTCAAGAAGAAGACTGACGCTGATGGCAATATTACTGTGTACAAAGCTCGACTTGTCGCAAAAGGTTTTCGGCAAGTTCAAGGGGTTGACTACGATGAGACCTTCTCACCCATAGCGATGCTTAAGTCTGTCCGAATCATGTTAGCAATTGCCGCATTTTATGATTATGAAATTTGGCAAATGGATGTCAAAACTGCATTCCTGAATGGATTTCTGCAAGAAGAGTTGTATATGATACAACCGGAAGGTTTTGTCGATCCAAAGGGAGCTAACAAAGTGTGCAAGCTCCAGCGATCCATTTATGGACTGGTGCAAGCCTCTCGGAGTTGGAACAAACGCTTTGATAGTGTGATCAAAGCATTTGGTTTTGTACAGACTTTTGGAGAAGCCTGTATTTACAAGAAAGTGAGTGGGAGCTCTGTAGCATTTCTGATATTATATGTAGATGACATATTGCTAATCGGAAATGATATAGAATTTCTGGATAGCATAAAAGGATACTTGAATAAGAGTTTTTCAATGAAAGACCTCGGTGAAGCTGCTTACATATTGGGCATTAAGATCTATAGAGACAGATCTAGACACTTAATTGGACTTTCACAAAGCACATACCTTGACAAAGTTTTGAAGAAGTTCAAAATGGATCAAGCAAAGAAAGGATTCTTGCCTGTGTTACAAGGTGTGAAATTGAGTAAGACTCAATCCCCAACCAATGCAGAAGATAGAGATAAAATGAAAGATGTTCCCTATGCTTCAGCCATAGGCTCTATCATGTATGCAATGCTGTGTACCAGACCTAATGTGTGTCTTGCTATAAGTCTAGTAGGGAGGTACCAAAGTAATCCAGGAGTGGATCACTGGACAGCGATCAAGAACATCCTGAAATACCTGAAAAGGACTAAGGATAAGTTTCTCATATATGGAGGTGACAAAGAGCTCATCGTAAATGGTTACGTTGATGCAAGCTTTGACACTGATCCGGACATTCTAAATCGCAAACCGGATACGTGTTTACATTAAACGGTGGAGCTGTCAGTTGGTGCAGTTCTAAACAAAGTGTTGTGGCAGGATCTACATGTGAAGCGGAGTACATAGCTGCTTCGGAAGCAGCAAACGAAGGAGTCTGGATGAAGGAGTTCATATCCGATCTAGGTATCATACCTAGTGCATCGGGTCCAATGAAAATCTTTTGTGACAATACTGGTGCAATTGCCTTGGCAAAGGAATCCAGATTTCACAAGAGAACCAAACACATCAAGAGACGCTTAAATTCCATCCGGGATCTAGTCCAGGTGGGAGACATAGAGATTTGCAAGATACATATGGATCTAAATATAGCAGACCCGTTGACTAAGCCTCTTCCACGAGCAAAACATGATCAGCACCAAAGCTCCATGGGTGTTAGAATCATTACTGTGTAATCTAGATTATTGACTCTAGTGCAAGTGGGAGACTGAAGGAAATATGCCCTAGAGGCAATAATAATGTTATTATTTTATTTCCTTATATCATGATAAATGTTTATTATTCATGCTAGAATTGTATTATCCGGAAACATAATACTTGTGTGAATACATAGACAAACCAAACGTCACTAGTATTCCTCTACTTGACTAGCTCGTTAATCGAAGATGGTTATGTTTCCTAACCATAGACATGTGTTGTCATTTGATTAATGGGATCACATCATTAGGAGAATGATGTGATTGACATGACCCATTCCATTAGCTTAGCACCCGATCGTTTAGTATGTTGCTATTGCTTTCTTCATGACTTATACATGTTCCTATGACTATGGGATTATGCAACTCCCGTTTACCGGAGGAACACTTTGTGTGCTACCAAACATCACAACGTAACTGGGTGATTATAAAGGAGCTCTACAGGTGTCTCCAAAGGTAAATGTTGGGTTGGCGTATTTTGAGATTAGGATTTGTCACTCCAATTGTCGGAGAGGTATCTCTGGGCCCTCTCAGTAATGCACATCACATAAGCCTTGCAAGCATTACAACTAATGAGTTAGTTGCGAGATGATGTATTACGAAACGAGTAAAGAGACTTGCCGGTAACGAGATTGAACTAGGTATTGAGATACCGACGATCGAATCTCGAGCAAGTAACATACCGATGACAAAGGGAACAATGTATGTTGTTATGCGGTCCGACCGATAAAGATCTTCGTAGAATATGTAGGAGCCAATATGAGCATCCAGGTTCCGCTATTGGTTATTGACCGAAGACGTGTCTCGGTCATGTCTACATTGTTCTCGAACCCGCAGGGTCCGCACGCTTAAGGTTTCGATGACAGTTATATTATGAGTTTATGCATTTTGATGTACCGAAGTTTGTTCAGAGTCCCGGATGTGATCACGGACATGACGAGGAGTCTCGAAATGGTCGAGACATAAAGATTGATATATTGGAAGCCTATATTTGGATATCGGAAGTGTTCCGGGTGAAATCGGGATTTTACCGGAGTACCGGGAGGTTACCGGAACCCCCCGGGAGGTATATGGGCCTTAGTGGGCTTTAGTGGAAGAGAGGAGAGGTGGCCAGGGCTGGGTCGCGCGCCCCTCCCCCCATAGTCCGAATAGGACAAGGAGAGGGGGCGGCGCCCCCCCTTCCTTCTCTCTCTCCTCTTTCCCCCTTCCCGAATCCTATTCCAACTAGGAAAGGGGGGAATCCTACTCCCGGTGGGAGTAGGACTCCTCCTGGCGCGCCCTCCTCCTGGCTGGCCACACCTCCCCCTTGTTCCTTTATATACGGAGGCAGGGGGCACCCCTATACACACAAGTTGATCCACGTGATCATATTCTTAGCCGTGTGTGGTGCCCCCTTCCACCATAATCCTCGATAATATTGTAGCAGTGCTTAGGTGAAGCCCTGCGACGGTAGAACATCAAGATCGTCACCACGCCGTCGTGCTGACGGAACTCTTCCCCGACACTTTGCTGGATCGGAGTCCGGGGATCGTCATCGAGCTGAACATGTGCTAGAACTCGAAGGTGCCGTAGTTTCGGTGCTTGATCGGTCGGGCCGTGAAGATGTATGACTACATCAACCGCGTTGTGCTAACGCTTCCGCTGTCGATCTACAAGGGTACATAGATCACACTCTCCCCTATCGTAGCTATGCATCACCATGATCTTGCGTGTGCGTAGGAATTTTTTTTGAAATTACTACGTTCCCCAACAGGCAGCTCATGGGAATTGGCACAATGGCGGTGCAAGCTGGGAACAAAATGCAAATGCTGGGAATGATTCTGGTAACTGGGAATAACTCAACGAGAGTGATTCCACCGTTTGAATGGTTATAGCATAATTAAAGAAACTGGGAGCACAAGGATCCGTAAGGAACAACTTCTAGAATATGTTGCACTAAATCCTCATGGAGAAGATGGTCAAATAGCTCAATCAAGATACTACAATGATAGATCTTCCGGCTAGGTGTGTCGGCTAACATCAACCTTGTCGACACCTACATCATAGCTCTTGGACTAGTTCCAACCATCATATCTGTCTGAGATTCAGATCTGGTTGGTAACAGGACATTCCAGAAAGCATGTCTGGAAAAGAAAATTTGCAACACTAACCGAAGAGATGACGTTGCGGGATTCTCAGGAAATGAACTACGATAGCATGGTCCAAAACATGAGTTGGTTCTGCTACAAACCTGTGAACATGCTGTCCAAGACAAGCATGACCACGTAGTAGTCTTATAATAGAACACTATCGAGTTCAGGTTAGGATCCATCATCAAGGATTTCGAAGTCTTTACGCGCGCTAGACTTCTTTTCCTTGAACAAGTCAATCAGTGGCTTGGGGTGTTAGGAATTACACATGGAGTGGAGGTAGCGAGCCTATCAAACCATGGAATACTTCGCACATGCATGACTGACTTGGAATGATTCCGGAGAAAGCAAAAACAATATTTCCCAATTCACGGTGGCAACTTGCACCTAATGCACATGAACTTGGAGAAAGTCACTTCTTACACCAAACATGTATTTCAGGAACGGGACATGAAGGTATTGCTTACAAAAGTTTCCAACACTAGCTCAATGTTCAGCATGAATCATGGATGAGACAAGATGCTGCTGATGGGCTCAATAGCAACTCATCGGAATTTCCATATCATTGGACTTCCACCAACATGTGAACACGGTGATAACATTGGTCAGACCAAAAGATGTAATGGTGTATGCTCGAGGGATCAACCACGAGTAAGACAAAATTATGAATATCGTTGGTTCTGATTTGATTTGAGGATAGCCCATACTCGAATCAAAGATTGGATAAGATGATAGGTCCATTAATTGATCACGAGGGTCAATCGATGAAAATGACATCTTTCTTCAACACACTTACAAGATATCCCTTCAAATGAACTAAGTCGGGCAAGCTTTTATCTTCCAACTCTCCAAGTTGTTGTTTAGCCTAACCAAGTAGCTCAGGGGTATCCAACATAGATTCTTGGAGAAAAGGGTGGTTTATAAGAAACCAACTTGATCACGAACTCAACATAGCGGTCAGGTGACAACCTGGTAATACCTCCTGGAAGATATTCGGAATATTACGAACCACCGATATGTTATTAATCTCAAGAACAATCTTGCCTTTCAAGGTAGGATGACATGATCAAAAGAGCGAGGGTTTGGCAAAATCCTGACTCATCGATCGAAAAGTGCACCAGGAATAAGGACTAGGTTGCACGATCAATCTCAGAATGATGGTTCAGTAACCAACACGCTAAGGATAAGAATATTGTCCTTTAACTACCAAGCAACGAAGTTGCTAGGAGTATTGATTTCACACATCACGATTCACTTGTCGGCATTCCGGTTACAATAACACGGGAACCGAGGAATGAACAATGATGGCAAGAAGTATCACTGCAACAAGAATTCATAAGAGTTGGTGCAATTCTCATGACATTCTTGATATAAAGATGGTAATACTCCAAGGTAGAACAGAATCAAAAGCTGGATTGGCATTTGATTTGCGGATTACAACTGCTTTGACCCAATCCTGGATATGGATGAGGTACTGGAGTATGTTTCTCCTAGTCATTCTGGAATAGAATGGCTTGACGAACCACAAGAGTAGTAGGCACCAATGAACACGAATGCACAACCACTCCTGACTATCAATTGATAGACGAGGTCAAAAGACAACTAAAGAGGGATAACTCAAAGAACATATAACTTTCTGAGTTGTGGATGCATAGATTAGCATGTCGAACCAAGTTCAACATATTTCTTCCAGATAACCCATGCAGAAAGGTTGAGCTGGCAGAGTCACAATATAAAATGGAGAACTCATCGAGAGCACTTCTGTTGTGATCTTTTGATCCAACAAACTTCTGCCATAAGTGGTTCATAGTATTTGGAAGAAGGAAATACCACGGACCTCGAGGACTAATACAAAGGTTACTAATAACCTAAAGGAACGAGCAAACACTATCAACATGAGGTGAGTAGGGTGGATCTCGGGTTCAAAAACCCAGGAATAGAATGCCTACTAACTAATGGCATCACGGGATGCTTCGGGATTAATGGCTAGAATCATCACACTGGGAATACAAAGCATTGCTAGATTACTAGGTGACTCCGTAAGACATCTAGGGTCATAAAAATAGCTCCAACATATATGTCGAGGCAATAGAGTACCTCAAGTCATCGATTGGTGTGGTTGAACTAGCCCAAAGGAACATCGGGAACGGAAAGAATGGATTTGCAAATGGATCAGACTATGTAGAAACCTGGGATGACTCGGACAGCATAACGGCTCTAAATGCTCAAAAAGATTTGAGACATCCTGCAAAATTTGTGGCATAACCACTCAACATCACAATATCAAGGTTCTGAGACCCACTATGAACACATGGAAGTACTGGAAACTGAACTGCGGCATGAATCCATCAATCCTATAAGTCTATGGATTGGTAACACGTCACCCTGATAGATAGATGAGAAGGCCTAATTCCTAATCCCCATAGAAGAGAAGAGGATGACTCAGATCAGAAAGGCATAGGGTAACGGAGTAAAAAGAGCCTTACGTTCCCTTCCACAATCAATTCCCTTACATAACTAAAGCATTTCTAGACTCAACTTCGACCTGTTTGGCTTGGCAATCCTACAGGCAGTCAGGCTCTGATACCAACGCTGTGAGGACTCCGATTCCAAGTCACATCGATCTAGCCGGTAACACCTCACATCACATTGTGACCTCACGCACGGTATCCCCATGGGTGTCGCCTTACCAAGGCCCGGGACCATTTGCGCATTTTGGCTCACGTATATGATAGTGTCGCTAGCATCGATATGACAGAGAACCCGGGCCGACATGGATCGTCGTGAACCCCAAGCGGCACTAACCTATGGGAACATGCATACATGAATCACATCGAGCATGTCGGTCAGCAGCGTGTGAATCCAGGCTGTAGCTCTAGGCTAACAGGACTCCGAGAACCCGGGCTATAGCAGGCTAGGCAGGACTCTGGATGTCACCGCGTGACATTTCCCCGAAGGGACAGACACATGAACGAAGTGAAACACATGTCGGCCAGTCAAGTGTCCTGAGCAGTAGTGCTGGGCTAACAAGACTCCGGTGAACCGGGCTGTAGCAGACTAGTATGGCTCATGGAAGCACTAGACTACATTTCCCCATAAGAGAGGCTGCCAAGGATAAACCACTAGATTGTCGGATCCCACACATACCAAGCATTTCAATCATACACACAATATGCTCGATATGTGTAAATACAACATGGCATCACAACATAACTCTACAACTCAAGTATTTATTCATTAGGCTCCGAGGAGCGAGATATTACAAACATGGCTCTCATGACTCAACAATCATAGCATACAAATCAAGGCACAAGCGGAAGCTTAACATGTCTGAGTATAGACATCTACAATTGAAAAAGGCTAAGAAGCCTGACTATCTACCAGATCCTGCCGAGGGCACAAGATCGTAGCTGAGGTATCAAGCTAAACGTCGAAGTCCATGCGGAACTACCATCGAGACTGAAGTCTCTCTGCAAAACATAAATTAAGCAAACGTGAGTACAAAGGTACTCAGCAAGACTTACATCAGAACTAGCTACATATGCATCGGTATCAACAAGGGGGGTGGTGGAGTTTGACTGCAGCAAGCCAGCTTTGACTCAGTGGCTAACCTAAACTACGACTGCAAGCAACTCTGTTGAGGTGGCGCACATGAGTCCACATATTCACCATTCAATACACCACTATGGATCCGCTCCCGTCTCCCTACGAGAAGGCCATCCATAGCATTCACACTTATCTTGCGAGTTTTAGAGTATCCACTTTCACTTGTCTATGAACTGTTATAGGCAACCCAGAAGTCCATTACCGTGGACACGGCTATTCGAACAGATGATGTTAACCCTGCAGGGGTGTACTTCTTCACACACGCTCTCACCACTTACCGCCGTTTACACAACATGTACTCGGCAACCTTCAAGCGGAAGCCCAACGAGGGTGTCGGCCACGACCTACCTAAACACTCAAGTCTCTAGTCCAAGTTTATCGCCTATCCAGGTTCCATCCGCAGGGAGTCTGGCCGAGGTTTCCACATACGGCCCCGGATGATGTGTACAGGGTTCTGCGACACCAAACGGGCGCCCAGCA
The DNA here is from genome assembly GCF_003073215.2 of Triticum urartu. NCBI lineage: Eukaryota > Viridiplantae > Streptophyta > Magnoliopsida > Poales > Poaceae > Triticum > Triticum urartu. The sequence continues at coordinate 718,864,702 of NC_053023.1, forward strand.
TGCCCGGGCACGGTGTATCTACCGCGTCATAGCCCACCCCTAGGGTCAGCGCTACGCACGGCCGCCAACACATATCCTATAAACACCAGAAATTAGTTGCAACTCCTGGACAGAGGACAAGGGTGATCAAGAAGCCGAGAGGGTCCATTGGTTTCGGGCCCGATGCGTGGTAGTAGCTGTTTCATGGATCACAAACACAGAACTCAGTTCCTAAGAATGGTTTCAATGAGACAACCCACCATGTACTCCTACATGGCCTCTCAGCGCTACCTTTACCAAATCGTGTTCACACACTTAGCTCACACACAGTAGGACATGTTCATCACTGTTCCAATTCATCCCCGATGAATCAGACCTGACTCAACTCTAAGCAATAGCAGGCATGACAAACAAGCATGGATGAGTAGACACATCAGGGCTCAAACAACTCCTACTCATGCTAGTGGGTTTCATCTATTTACTATGGCAATGACAGGTGATGCAAAGGAAAGGGGTTCAACTACCGCAACATGTAACAGTTGAATCGTTGTTGTCCTGATGCAGTTAAAGAGAGCAGGAGCGAGGGAGTGGGATTGTATCGGAATGAACAAGGGGGTTTTGCTTGCCTGGCACTTCTGAAGATAGTATAGCTCTTCATCGGTGTCATCGAACTCATCGACGAAACCACATCTATCGAGAGGGGACAACTTCCGGCAATAAATAAGGAAACACAATCAATGCAATGCAACAATATGATGCATGCTCATGACATGGCAATATGCTGTTGATTGAACTAATGCAACTAGCAACCATATTAAATGAAGTTGGTTTGAACCCTAGGTTCAAATTCAAACCCCATATGTGCTTTCTTAAATGCCATTTAATTGAATTGTCCTCAACAGAGGATATAAGTTGCTCTAACATGCATGAAAATCCCATAAATAGATTCCTTGAATTTTTCTGATAATTTTTCATATATAAATTATTTCATTCTGAGCTACGGTTGATTTTCTATTAATTTTTTTAAACATTTTTCTGGAATTTCCTGAATTAAATTAAATCCAGAAAATGTATTACTGCGTCAGCATCAGGTCATGCTGACGTGAGCAGGTCAACAGGGGCTGGTCCGGGTCAAACCTGACCAGTGGGTCCCGCGTGTCAGTGTCATTAGACTAACTAATTTTTGTTAGTCCTAATTCTAGGGTAATTAGCAGGGCGGGCCCGCATGTCAGTGGCGCATCTAATTAGCTAAGTTAATTAACACTAGCTAAACCTAACACTAATTAAACAGGTGCCTGGGACCACACGTCAGGGGAGGTCAAACCCCTGGTCAACCGGGGCTAAACCACCGGCGTTTAGCCGCCGGCGATGACCAGACGCGGCAGAGGGCCGCGGGAACGGGCTCTGGGACCCCGTTCGCAGTGTGCTTGGGCTCGTTCGAGAGCCCAGACCAGCGCGCGTCGGATGGTGGCGCCAGCTGGGCCTGGGGCGGCCGGAGGCGACGATGGGGAGCTCGGCCGCGGCGGCTGGAGCTCGGGCGTGCTCGGGTTCGGCGCTAGGATGCACAACAGGGGCGTGGAGAGGGGCTACGGCCTCCTGGGAGTGTGGCAAACGCGGTGACGCGCTCGGTTTCGAGCCTGCGTGGCTGTGGCCATGACGACGGCGTCGCCGGCGGAGTAGATTGCTCGGGCTCGGTGGAGATGGCAGCTAGGGGGCGCAACCAAGGCGTAGAGGAGGGGGTTAGGGGTAGGGGCTCACGGTGGATGTAGTGGAGCAGACGGCGATCTTGGAGGAGGTCGGAGCAGAACGAGGCGGCGAGAGGGATCTCCGGCGACGAGAGGTCGAGGACGAGGTCGGTGAGGGCAGAGGAGCGCGTCCGGCGACGTGTGGCGACGCGAGGAGGTCGAAGACGTCGAGGTGGATCTCAAAGGCACGGCGAGGGGTCGGGGGAAAAGGCGGTGCCGTCAACTACGGCGACGACGGCTTACGGGCGCGTCGGCCATAGCGGGAGAGGACGAGGGAGAGAGAGAAGGGGGGAAGAGTGGTGTCCAGGGGGGTCGAGGCGGCGCTAGGGAGAAGACGCGAGGCGTCGCGGTGGCCAGGCAACGCAGGCAGGCAGCCTGGTGGCATGGCGCCCGGGCGCGCGCCGTGTGTTGTTCCTCCTCTTCCTACTGGCAGAGATGGGTGACGACTGGCATAGGCCAGGTGGGCCGGCCCAGCCGGGTAAGTGGCCCTGGGGTCCTTCCTCTCTCTCTCTCTCTCTCTCTTTTCTGTTTTTTTATTTATTTCCTCTGTTTTGATTTAGTTTTAAAACTAAACCATTTTGTTGCTTCTGAAAATTATTGTATGGACTAGAGATATCACTCCAGAGCCCCACAATAATTTCCAAAATTATTGGACATGTATTTCTTTTATAACAGAAATAAAGCCAATTCAAATACATTATGGTTTAATTCAAAATGCCCAAATTAATTACCCTTAATGCCCTAAAATATTGGTTTGGATTTTTACCTCTTGCCAATATTTTCAGGGATTAAAGTGAACATTTCCTTGGGCTCATTTGAAGAAATTTTTAGCTTGCTCATTTTTAAAAGATTTATGAGGCTTTGGGAATTCCCTCAATTCAATTTTCCTTTGAATTTAAACATGATGCAACAACCAAGATAGTCCAATGCCAAGGTAAAGCTAGGGATGTGACAAAATTCCAATCAGGTGGCTCAACAATAGGTGCAGAGATTAATGCTTTCTTAAATATTTCAAATGCTTCTATAAAAAACAAATGGTATATCTTTTTGTAATAAATTAGTCAGAGGCCGAGAAATTTTTGAGAAGTCCTTAATGAACCTCCTATAAAAACCGGTATGACCAAGGAAACTTCTTATACCTTTGATGTCCTTGGGACATGTCATCTTTTCAATAACATCATCTTTAGCTTTATCAACTTGAATACCTCTTTCAGAAACGTTATGCCCCAAGACAATACCTTCATTAACCATGAAGTGCCACTTCTCCCAATTCAAGACAAGGTTAGTTTCTTCACATCTCTACAAAACTCGATCAAGGTTGCTTAAGCAATCATCAAAAGAGGATCCATAGATGGAGAAATCGTCCATGAAAACCTCATAAATCTTTTCATAAAAGTCAGAGGATATAGCCATCGTGCATCTTTGAAAGGTAGCAGGTGCATTACATAAACCAAAAGGCATACGTCTATAAGCAAAAGTACCAAAAGGGCAAGTAAAAGTAGTATTTGATTGATCATTGGGTGACACAGGTACTTGAGAGAAACCAGAATAACCATCTAGAAAGCAAAAATGTGTATGTTTGGATAATCTTTCTAGCATTTGATCGATAAAAGGTAATGGGTAATGATCTTTTTAGTAGCTTTATTTAATTTGCGGAAACCAATTACCATCCTATAACATGTAATAATTCTTTGCGGGATCAACTCATCGTTATCATTAGGAACGATAGTAATACCTCCCTTCTTAGGGACACAATGGACAGGACTTACCCACTAACTATCAGCAACGGGATAAATTATACCTGCCTCAAGAAGCTTTAGTATTTCCTTTCCTACCACTTCCTTCATCTTAGGATTCAGTCATCGTTGATGATCACGAACTGGTTTGGCATGTTCCTCCAAATTTATTTTGTGTTGACACAGAGTGGGACTGATTCCCTTAAGATCATCAAGAGTATATCCAATAGCAGCATGGTGCTTTTTCAGAGTTTTCAGTAATCTCTCTTCTTCATGCTCTGAAAGGTTAGCACTAATAATAATAGGGTATATCTTTTTCTCATCAAGATAAGCATATTCAAGAGTATCAGGTAACGGTTTAAGCTCAAACACGGGATCACCCTTGGGTGGAGGAGGATCCCCTAGGATTTCAACAGGCAAATTGTGTTTTAGGATGGGTTCCTGTTTAAAGAATACTTCATCTATTTCCCTTCTTTCATTCATAAACATATCATTTTCATGGTCTAGCAAATATTGTTCTAAAGGATCACTAGGAGGTACGGCAATAAAAGCAAGACCAATAATTTCATCTTTACTAGGCAATTCCTCTTCACGGTGTTGTCTATGAAATTTAGAGAAATTAAATTCATGAGACATATCACCTAAACCAATAGTAACAACATCCTTTTTGCAATCTATCTTAGCATTAACAGTGTTCAAGAAGGGTCTACCAAATATAATGGGACAAAAGCTATCTTGTGGGGAACCAAGAACAAGAAAATCAGCAAGATATTTAGTTTTCCCACACAAGACTTCAACATCTCTAACAATTCCAATTGGTGAAATAGTATCTCTATTGGCAAGTTTAATTGTGACATCAATATCTTCTATCTCAGCAGGTGCAATATCATGCATAATTTCTTTGTATAAGTCATGAGGTATAGCACTAGCACTCGCACCCATATCACATAAGCCATGATAACAATGATCTCCTATTTTAACAAAAATAACAAGCATGCCTACCATAGATCTAGGTTTGTCTTTAGCACAAGGTTTAGCAATTCTAGCAGTCTCATCACGGAAATGAATAACATGCCCATCAATATTATCAGACAAGAGATCTTTAACAATAGCAATATTAGGTTCAACTTTAATTTGCTCAGGAGGTGTATAAGTTCTAATATTACTTTTACGAACCACAGTTGAAGCTTTAGCATGATATTTTATCCTAACAGGAAAAGGTGGTTTCTCAACATAAGAAGTAGGAACAATAGGATCATTATAAGTGATAGTCTTTTCTTCAACTTTAATAGATGCAGCTACTATTACTTCTATGGGAGGATGATATTTATATCACTTCTCCCTAGGGAGATCAACATGAGTAGCAAAAGATTCACAGAAAGAAGCTACTATCTCAGAGTCAAGTCCATATTTAGTGCTAAATTTACGGAAAACATCGGTATCCATAAAAGATTTAACACAATCAAATTTAGGTGTCATACCTGACTCCTTACCTTCGTCGAGGTCCCAATCTTCAGAGTTGCATTTAATTCTTTCCAATAAATCCCATTTGAATTCAATAGTCTTCGTCATAAAAGAGCCAACACAAGAAGTATCGAGCATGGTGCGATTGTTATCAGAAAGCCGAGCATATAAATTTTGAGTAATCATTTCTCTTGAGAGCTCATGATTGGGGCATGAATATAACATTGATTTAAGCCTCCCCCAAGCTTGAGTGATGCTTTCTCCTTTGCGAGGCCAGAAATTATATATATAATTATGATCAGGATGAACAAGATGCATAGGATAAAACTTCTGATGAAATTCCAATTTCAATCGTTTGTAGTTCCATGAACCCGTATCATCACATAGCCTATACCATGTCAATGCATCATCCTTCAAAGATAAAGGGAAGACCTTCTCCTTAATAACATCTCCGGGTACACCTGCAAGCTTAAATAATCCACAAACTTCATCCACATATATTAGGTGCTCATCAGGATGCACTGTTCCGTCTCCTGCAAAAGGATTAGCTAGCAGTTTTTCTATCATACCCGATGGAATTTCAAAGCAGACATTTTCATTTTCAGTAGGTTCAGTTGGTTGAGGAGCAACTCTTTGCTCTACTGGTCGGGGTGAAGATACCTCGAACAAGCTCCTCAGAGGATTACTTTCCATAGTAACAAGTGACAGTAAATTTCAGCACACTATATAAAATTTGAAGGAAATATGCCCTAGAGGCAATAATGATATGATTGACATGACCCATTCCATTAGCTTAGCACCTGATCGTTTAGTATGTTGCTATTGCTTTCTTCATGACTTATACATGTTCCTATGACTATGAGATTATGCAACTACCGTTTGCCGGAGGAACACTTTGTGTGCTACCAAACGTCACAACGTAAATGGGTGATTATAAAGGTGCTCTACAGGTGTCTCCAAAGGTACATGTTGGGTTGGCATATTTCGAGATTAGGATTTGTCACTCCGATTACCGGAGAGGTATCTCTGGGCCCTCTCGGTAATGCACATCACTTAAGCCTTGCAAGCATTGCAACTAATGAGTTAGTTGCGAGATGATGTATTACGGAACGAGTAAAGAGACTTGCCGGTAACGAGATTGAACTAGGTATTGGATACCGACGATCAAATCCCGGGCAAGTAACATACCGATGACAAAGGGAACAACGTATGTTGTTATGCGGTCTGACCGATAAAGATCTTCGTACAATATGTAGGAGCCAATATGGGCATCCAGGTCCCGCTATTGGTTATTGACCGGAGACATGTCTCGGTCATGTCTACATTGTTCTCGAACCCGTAGGGTCCGCACGCTTAAGGTTTCGATGACAGTTATATTATGAGTTTATGAGTTTTGATGTACCAAAGGAGTTCGGAGTCCCGGATGAGATCGGGGACATGATGAGGAGTCTCGAAATGGTCGAGACGTAAAGATCGATATATTGGACGACTATATTCGGACATCGGAAAGGTTCCGAGTGATTCGGGTATTTTTCGGAGTACCGGGCAGTTACGGGAGAAGCAATGGGCCTTGATGGGCTTTAGTGGGAAGAGGAGAAAGGGCCAAGGGGCTGCTGCGCCCCCCCTCCCCTCTGGTCCGAATTGGACTAGGGAAAAGGGGGCCGGCCACCTTTCCTTCTCCTCCACTTCCTTCTCCCTTCCTCCCCTATTGGTGGACTCCTACTAGGACTTGGAGTCCTAGTAGGACTCCACATCCTCGCCGCACCAAGCCTTGGCCGGCCTCCTCCTCCTCCATCCTTTATATACTGAGGCAAGGGGCACCCCATAGACACAAGTTGATCTTCATGATCGTTCCTTAGCCGTGTGCGGTGCCCCCCTCCACCATATTCCACCTCGGTCATATTGTAGCGGTGCTTAGGCGAAGCCCTGCGACGGTAGAACATCAAGATCGTCACCACGCCGTCGTGCTGATGGAACTCCTCCCCGATGCTTTGCTGGATCGGAGCCCGGGGATCGTCATCGAGCTGAACGTGTGCTAGAACTCGGAGGTGTCGTAGTTTCGGTGCTTGATCGGTCGGGTCGTGGAGACGTACGACTACATCAACCAAACGCTTCCATTGTCGATCTACAAGGGTACGTAGATCACACTCTCCCCTCTCGTTGCTATGCATCACCATGATCTTGCGTGTGCGTAGGAAATTTTTTGAAATTACTACGTTCCCCAACAAAATTTTCCTTACCAATTTCCACCTACCAAAGGCGCTTCACTCCACGGCAACGGTGCCAAAAAAGAGTCTTGATGACCCACAAGTATAGGGGATCTACCGTAGTCCTCTCGATAAGTAAGAGTGTCGAACCCAACGAGGAGCAGAAGGAAATGATAAGCGGTTTTTAGCAAGGTATTCTCTGCAAGCACTGAAATAATAGGTAACAGATAGTTTTGTGATAGGATAATTTGTAACGAGCAACAAGTGACAAAAGTAAATAAAGTGCAGCAAGGTGGCCCAATCCTTTTTGTAGCAAAGGACAAGCCTGGACAAACTCTTATATGATGTAAAGCGCTCCCGAGGACACATGGGAATATCGTCAAGCTAGTTTTCATCACGTTCATATGATTCGCGTTCGGTACTTTGATAATTTGGTATATGGGTGGACCGGTGCTTGGGTACTGCCCTCACTTGGACAAGCATCCCACTTATGATTAACCTCTATTGCAAGCATCCGAAACTACAACAAAAGTATTAAGGTAAACCTAACATGTGGATCCAAATCAGCCCCTTACGAAGCAACGCAAAAACTAGGGTTTAAGCTTCTGTCACTCTAGCAACCCATCATCTACTTATTACTTCCCAATGCCTCCCTCTAGGCCCAAATAATGGTGAAGTGTCATGTAGTCGACGTTCACATAACACCACTAGAGGAGAGACAACATACATCTCATCAAAATATCGAACGAATACCAAATTCACATGACTACTAATAGCAAGACTTCTCCCATGTCCTCAGAAACAAAAGTAACTACTCACAAAGCATAAACATGTTCATAATCAGAGTGGTATTAATATGCATATAGGATCTGAACATATGATCTTCCACCAATTAAACCAACTAGCATCAACTACAAGGAGTAATTAACACTACTAGCAACCTACTAGCACCAATCCTGAACTTGGAGACAAGAATTGGATACAAGAGATGAACTAGGGTTTTGAGATGAGATGGTGCTGATGAATATGTTGATGGAGATTGCCCTCTCCCGATGAGAGGAGCGTTGGTGATGACGATGGCGATGATTTCCCCCTCCCGGTGGGAAGTTTCTCCGGGAGAACAGCTCCGCCAGAGCCCTAGATTGGTTCCGCCAAGGTTCCGCCTCATGGCGGCGGAGTCTCGTCCGGAAAGATGGCTTATGATTTTTTTCATCGAAAGACTCCATATAGCAGAAGATGGCCATCGGAGGGCCACCAGGGGGCCCATGAGGTAGGGGGGCACACCCAGGGGGGTAGGGCGTACCCCCACCCTCGTGGGCAGGGTGTGGCCCCCTGGTGAACTTCTTACACTCAATATTTTTTATATATTCTGAAAACGTCTTCCATGAAGTTTCAGGACTTTTGGAGGTGTGCAGAATAGGTATCTAATATTTGCTCCTTTTCCAGCCCAGAATCCCAGCTGCCGGCTGATAAGTCTCAAGGATTCTGTTTTTATCATTTGCCTACTCGAGGACGAGCAGGAATTAAGCTTGGGGATGCTGATACGTCTCCAACGTATCTATAATTTTTATTGCTCCATGCTATATTATCTACTGTTTTGAATGTTTATGGGCTTTATTATACACTTTTATATCATTTTTGGGACTAACCTATTAACCCAGAGCCCAGTGCCAGTTTCTGTTTTTACCCTGTTTTAGGGTTTCGAAGAACAGGAAAATCAAACGGAGTCCAATTGACCTGAAACTTCATGGAACTCATTTTTGGAAGGAAAGAAGCCTAGAAGACTTGGAGTCTACGTCAAGGAAGCTTCGAGGAGACCACGAGGTAGGGGGGCGCGCCCTCCACCCTCGTGGGCCCCTCGTGGCCCCCCTGACGTACTTCTTCCACCTATATATCTCCATATACCCTAAAAACATCAGAACAGAGAATAGATCGGGAGTTCTGCCGCCAGAAGCCTCCGTAGCCACCGAATACCAATCTAGGCCCGTTCCGGCACCCTGCCGGAGGGGGCAATCCCTCTCCGGTGTCCATCTTCATCATCCCGGCGCTCTCCATGACGAGGAGGGAGTAGTTCTCCATCGGGGCTGAGGGTATGTACCAGTAGCTATGTGTTTGATCTCTCTCTCTCTCTCTCGTGTTCTTGATTTGCCACGATCTTGATGTATCGCGAGCTTTGCTATTATAGCCTAGGTTTTATATGTTGATGTTATATGCACGAGTAGAACACAATTGAGTTGTGGGCGATATAAGTCATACTGCTTACCAGCATGTCATACTTTGGTTCGGCTATAGGATCGAAAGTATGTCTAGAGGGGGGGTGATTAGACTACTTGACCAAATAAAAACTTAACCTTTTCCCAATTTTAGTTCTTGGCAGATTTTAGCTATTGTAGGACAAGTCAAGCAATCATCACATAATTCAAGCAAGCATGCAAAGAGTATATTGGCAGCGGAAAGTAAAGCATGCGACTTGCAAGAATGTAAAGGGAAGGGTTTGGAGAATTCAAACGCAATTGGAGACACGGATGTTTTTCCCGTGGTTCGGATAGGTGGTGCTATCCTACATCCACGTTGATGGAGACTTCAACCCACGAAGGGTAACGGTTGCGCGAGTCCACGGAGGGCTCCACCCATGAAGGGTAACGGTTGCGCGAGTCCACGGAGGGCTCCACCCACGAAGGGACCACGAAGAAGCAACCACCCACGAAGGGTCCACGAAGAAGCAACCTTGTCTATCCCACCATGGCCATCGCCCACGAAGGACTTGCCTCACTAGCGGTAGATCTTCACGAAGTAGGCGATCTCCTTGCCCTTACAAACTTCTTGGTTCAACTCCACAATCTTGTCGGAGGCTCCCAAGTGACACCTAGCCAATCTAGGAGACACCACTCTCCAAGAAGTAACAAATGGTGTGTTGATGATGAACTCCTTGCTCTTGTGCTTCAAATGATAGTCCTCCCCAACACTCAATCTCTCTCATAGGATTTGGATTTGTGGAAAGAAGATTTGAGTGGAAAGCAACTTGGGAAGGCTAGAGATCAAGATTCATATGGTAGGAATGGAATATCTTGGTCTCAACACATGAGTAGGTGGTTCTCTCTCAGAACATATGAGTTGGAATTGTGTATGTGTTCTGATGGCTCTCTCTCACGAATGAAGAGGAGGTGGAGGGGTATATATAGCCTCCACACAAAATCCAACCGTTACACACAGTTTTCCAATCTCGGTGGGACCGAATCAACAAACTCGGTCGGACCGAAAATGTAAACCTAGTGACCGTTAGAGATTTTCGGTGGGACTGACATGCAACTCGGTAGGACCGATATGGTTAGGGTTTGGGCATAACGTAATCTCGGTGAGACCGATTACACAAACTCGGTGAGACCGAATTTGGTAATTAGCTAACCAGAGAGTTGGTCAGGCAAACTCGGTGGGACCGATTTGCTCTTTCGGTGAGACCGAAAAGTTACAAAAGGGAAACAAAGAGTTTACATTGCAATCTCGGTGGGACCGATTCGCTCTTTCGGTGAGACCGAAAAGTTACGAAAGGGAAACAGAGAGTTTGCAATCCCATCGTCGGTGAGACCGAGATCCCTATCGGTAGAACCGAATTGCTAGGGTTTGGCAGTGGCTTATGACAAGTGAAACTCGGTGGCGCCGGATAGAAGGAATCGGTAGGACCGATTTTGGCTTAGGGTTTAGGTCATATGTGGATATGGGAAAGTAGTTGAGTGTTTTGGAGCATATCACTAAGCACTTGAAGCAAGAGGCTCATTAAGCAACATCTCATCCCTCCTTGATAGTATTGGCTTTTCCTAAAGACTCAATGTGATCTTGGATCACTAAAATATAAAATGAAGAGTCTTGAGCTTTTGAGCTTGAGCCAATCCTTTGTCCTTAGCATTTTGAGGGTTCCACTCTCACATCCATGCCATGCCAATCATTGAGCTTTCCTGAAATAGTCATCTTGGAATAGCATTAGCTCAATGAGCTATATGTTGTTATGAATTACCAAAACCACCTAGGGATAGTTGCGCTTTCAATCTCCCCCTTTTTGGTAATTGATGACAACATATAGATCAAAGCTTCGACAAATGATAATAAGCATGAAATATATCGTCGCTTTGAGAAGTATGTGACAAGTAAGAGCTCCCCCTAAATTTGTGCATATTTAAAATTTGCTTTGGACTGAAAATGCACAAAGAGTTAGAGTCATGGGTTACTCTTCCATGTCACATACATCTTGGTGGAGCGCTTAAAATGATAAGAATGAAATACATGCACTCATCACCAAGAATAGTGAATGATCACATAAGATAGATAAGATGATAATATTAAGCAAACATTAAGTGTAGCTTATGATCAAACACATGATCATCAATGTCTCACGAGCAATGACATAGTATCTCACACAAAAGCAAACAAAGTTCGAAAAACCACCAAATAAAGCAAGAGAGAAAAAAGCAACACTCTCTCTCTCTCGAAGCCTATGATCTATACATTTTTCTCCCCCTTTGGCAACAAGTTACCAAAAAGTTCCTAGAAAATGCATAGTGCTAGATCGACGCTCAGGCTTGATCTTCTGGTGGTGGTGGAGTCCGGAGCACTCCAAGGACGAAGCCTTCTGTAGACGTGGTCGGAGTCGAGGCTGAAGTGGACGCTGGAGCTGGTGGAACTGAGGCTGTAGCTGGTGCAGACGTGGTGGCTCTGGGGTCAGCAACTAGCACTGCAGACGACCTCGGACCTCGTGGCACTCTGTCAAAGGCATCAGTTGTAGTCTTGACTCTCCTCTCCTGCATGTCATCCTGGAGCTGCTCCACTGCAGTCTGAATCTCTGTCACTTTGACATCCAAGTCATAGAACTCTTGTTCCATGATCCTCTCTAAGCTTGCCTGGTTCTGAGTGAGGGTGGCCAGTCCTTGCTCAATCCTCAGTGTGGATGCAATCAAGTAACCAAGCTGCTCTTGTTTGGTTTTCAAGAAATACTCAGATGCCTCCTCTTCAGTTGGCATCTTGGCAGCTTTCTCCTTCCTTGCCTTCTCCTTCTTTGCTTGTGCTTGGGAAGATGATGGCTCATTCTCAGTCATGACCACTTGATTATCTTCAAAGTCTGGACGGATGGGCAGGTGTTCCTTGTCCAATAAGTATATCCCCGTGCCCAACTTAGAGTTGATGAGCTCCTGAATCTGTGGGGCATATCCACAGCTCCTCTTCTGGTCTGCTGCTGTCCTCTTGATTGTTTCAATCATAAGGCTCATGACTTTGAATTTCTGTGGCACGTCAAAGATATGAAGCAAGTTGATCGTGTGGCCCCTGATCATCTTGTGATCTCCAGACTTGGGCAATAGGGTGTGCCTAAGAATCCAGTTGATGGTTGGCAGCCCTGACAAAAGATAGTGTACTGAGCCAAACTTCAATGTATCAAGTGCTTCATTTGGAATCTCCTTGTACATGTTTGACATTGAGTTGTGGTCCATCTTCTTCTTGGCATAAATGTCCAAGTCATCGTCATGCTCTTCTGGGGCATTAATTAGCTGAGCCCATTCAGCAACTGTAGACTGGTACCTCGTACCCTCTGACATCCATACAATCCTGCCATCTGGATAGAAATGGGCTGTGGAGTAGAACTGCATGATGAGTTCCTCGTTCCACTTTGTGAGCTTTTGCCCAACAAAGTCTGCTACTCCACAAGCATTGAAGCTGTCTTGCACTCCAGGATAGTGCTCTTCATTGTCCTTGATGTACTCCCAATCAACCCATCTCATGTCACAAACTATGGGCTTCTTGTCCAACAAAACTGTCTCATAGAAGTCCTGCTGTTCCTTAGTGTGAAACCTATAATCAACAGCAGTTCTTCTCCTTGAAGCATACGGATCTGCTTCTCTCCACTTCCTCAGCCCTGAGTCTCTTCTGAGCTTCATGTCCTCAGCCACAGGATGAGCATCATTGTGGTCTGGGATCTTGGGCTTGAGCTTTCTCAGAACATGCTCTTCATCATCTTCTTCAGCAGCTTCAGGCACTGGGGCCTTGTTCTTTTCAGTTGCAAGTATGCTCCTCGTATTTCTCTTTGGAGCTGTCTTGACCTTTGATGCAGCCTTGGGTGCTTCCTTGGGCTTAGATGCAGTAGCCCCTGATTTGATAGCATCACCCATTAGCTTGGGTGCCTTAGGTGCTGGTGCAGCAACCTCTTCTTCTTCCTCTTCTTCCATGATGGAAGCCTTTCCAAGCACTCTGGCTACGGTCTTCTTGACCCTTCCCTTCCTTTTCTTTCCTTCAGCGGCAACTGGCTCTATGGTTGCAGGATTTTCAGGAATCTGAGTTGAGGCTCTGGCCTTTGGCATAGGCTGCCTACCTGCTGGCCTTTTGATTTTCAATCCTGGTTTTATGCCCTATGCTGGCCCAACTTTCTTGGAAGTTGCTTCCTCTTCTGCCACATAATTCTCATCTTCTGAGTCTGAGGTTCTCTTCTTTCTCTGTCTTGTGGCAGCTTTAGGCAGATTGCTAGGGGTGCTCCTGCTGCCATCATCTGAGGAACTTGAGGGACTAGTGCCCTCACTCATCTGCACTTGCTGCTCTGACAAGTTCTGGCTATCACTTTGGTCTGACATGATGCAAACTCTGACTGCTGACCCTGTGAATAGGTTATAGATGAGATAGAGTGGATAAGCATCACAAAATGCAGAGATTTTTGCAAAAGAATAATTCAATAACTTAGTTTTAGTTTCCCACTGAAAGCATCTCGGATCTACCGATTTCTAAACTCGGTGATACCGAAGCAGTTTTGGCACCTAAACTAGTGAACTCGGTCAGACCGAGTCACAGTTCGGTGGCACCGAGACTGCTAGGGTTTCACAGAGTTCCAAAATCGGTCACACCGATAAGTAATTCTCGGTCAGACTGAGTATCACTTGTGCAATGGCATAAGCCAAATCGGTGGGACCGAGTTTTTCAACTCGGTGGGTCCGAGATGGTTTCGGCGGAAACCTAACCCTAAAATTTTCGAATCAAAACTAATCTACGAACGCATTGACTGGATAGGAGTGTTTCAATCGTGGCAAGAATCATTAAGAACACAATGTGCTAGGAATCGGACGGGGAATAGCACTGTGATCGAGTCCATACCCTAGTTTGGCGGAGACTCGCTACGGCGGCAACGGCGGGGTTGAATTTCCGTTGACGGCGACGGAGACCAGTGACTGGAGGCGGCTGGCGGCGAGGAGACGATCCGGAGACCACGTTGGAAGAGCAGGCTATCGCGCAGGCGAAGGGGTTCGGAGAAATTTCCAAATTTTTGCCCGTGACTATATATAGCCCGACCCTGTCAGTGTGACCGAGTGGAACAACTCGGTGGCACCGAGATGCAAAACTGTATACAGTTGTTGCAACTCGGTGTGACCGAATGGTTCAAATCGGTTGCACCGAGATCGAAAACCTAGATCAACTTAATGATCTCGGTAGGACCGAAAGTAGGGTATCGGTCAGACCGAGAATCATAAAGAGGTTTTGGAAGTTTAAGTCTATGACGAATCGGGGACTCCGAGCGCTCCTCACACAGAGTGGTTCGAATCTGACTTGATCAAATTTTGTGATGTAGCATGAATAGAGTTTGAGACGAGAAAAGCATAGATAGCTAGAGGAGATTCATAGGCATTCTTGTCCATCCACTTGGCAAAAGGAAATAAAACCAAACAATCAAAACAACAAGTGGATGTCCTCGAATGAGTAAAATATGCAACCAGCATGCTCACACAATAAGATGGCAAATGAAATATGTGACAAGGCATGCACAACCAATTCTAGCATCTATCAAGCAATTTGCGATGACAAGGTCATCTATATATGAGTATATTGACTTAGGAGTCAAGTGAGAACACTTGATCATAGGTCATACTCATCGTTTAAGCTCAAGTGGGGTTACCACTTTTACATAAAGCATTGTTGTGTTCACATCTTTAGAGTTGCTTTAGCTCAAGTCTTAGAGTAAAGCTCCCCCTAGATGTGATATCCCCCCTTAGTGGGATGAACTAACCTCGGGTTTTGTCGATGATGACTTCATGTAGATGTTGAAGATGTGGATGCTCAATGTTGATGTAGATCACTTGGAGCTATCCATTTGAGTGAATTGCACTTTCAATACCTACATGGGTTAGTCCCACAAGGAACAAACAAGGATATCCATAGACATAGAGTGATGCACACACAAGATGATGTCCATGAAAACTTTTAGGTTACCTTGTCCCTTGTCTTACCAACAAGAGGGTTTGTGACTCCTTGAACTAGTGCAAGATGTGGAAGTTGATTGCACTTGTTCTTGCCAAAATGATAAGAGTGAAGTATGTTGGCGGAGTCACCCTCAAGAACTCTCTAGTTCTTCTTCTTTTGGATCCACACCATCTTGATGGGAATCCTTGGAGTTGTAGTCGTACTTGATGAAGTGGAACTTGAAGTAGTCTTGGGAATCCACTTGACTAAGTTCTTAGGAGCTTCTTCAAATGTATCAATTTCCTCTTGAAGCTTGTCCTTGCCTTTTTGCTTGTAGTCTTGTGGTGGAAGATCATCTTGCGCTTGTGTCCCCTTGAAAGAAGTATCATACTTCTCTTGTTGAGGAACAAACTTTGTCTTGGGGTATTGATCTTCTTCCCACTCAAATCCATTGGCATTGAACTTTCGTTCAAAACCAACACCTTGATTCTTCCGGTGCATTCCTTGCTTGCGCACAATTTCCTCGAATTGCTTACTCCCGGCAAGGCTTTTGTACACTCCTTTCTCTATAATTCCCTTCAATAAGCTATTTTCTTGCTCAAGTGTAACTTGGCTAAGAGAATCATTAGTGGAATCAAGAGAACTACTAGAAGCAACAATATTGGATTTAGCATGATCATTGTTACTGCTAGAGGAAGAATCTTTCTTGTTCTTATTACTAGACTTGACTTGAGGCATGTAAGTGGATAAGAGTAAACGCTTGGCAATGTAAGAAGAACCTTTCTTGCGGAGATCATCATTGATTGCTTTTAAGAACTCATGCTCTTGCTCAAGATTGAGCTTTTCAAAGCGTAACTTCTCATGAGCTCTTAAAAGTTCTCGATGATCTTCGAAGATAGTTTCATGAGATAACTTAAGAGTGTTTAGTTCTTTAGTTAGAGCCTCAATCTTCTCCTTATCATTGTCATTCGTTTTATCTTGATTAGCATGATTAATTGACGTTTCATCATAGTATTCATCACTAGAGTTGTCAACAAGCAAATCATCACCTAACAAGTCATCTTCATCACTATTGAAATCAACATACTCGGGGTGTGTTACCTTAGGACCTTTGGCCATGAAGCATCTTCCAATTCCTTCATTTGGTGAGTCAAATATGTCGTAGGAGTTGGTTGACACAAGTGCTAGACCGGCAACACAATCATCTTGAGTATCTTCGGAGTCGGAGTGATAACTTCTCTCGGAGTGGCTGTCGGAGTCGGACCCGGATACCCATTCACCAACATGAGCTTGATGTCTTTGTTTTGTGTAGCTCCTTGATGATTTTTCCTTCCTTTCCGAATCCTTGCTTCTCCGTGAGTATCTTCGTTCATAACGATCATCTCTACTCCTTCTCTCTCTTGGTGGTGATTCTTTGCTTCTTCTTTTTGGAGAATCTTCTCTTCTCTTGTAGGGAGCCGTACACTCATTGGAATAGTGTCCGGGTCTTCCAAAACTGTAGAAGTTTCGCTCTCGACTAGAAGATCTTTTGTCATTGTAGGACCTTGACTTGAAGCTTTTATCTTTTCTTCTACTCTTGTAGAACTTGTTGAAGTTCTTCACCATTAAGCTCAATTCTTCATTGAAGTTTTGTTTCTCACTTGATGATGTAGGGGCTTCACATGAGGCTTTGTAGGCACCACTTGATTTGTTGTGAAGTTCCTCTTTATCCTTAAGTGACATCTCATGAGCAACAATTCTTCCAATCACCTCCGTTGGCTTGAGATCTTTGTAATTGGGCATCATTTGGATCAATGTGCACACGGTATCATATTTTCCATCCAAGGCTCTTAGAATCTTCTTGATGATGAATCTATCGGTCATCTCTTCACTTCCTAAGCCGGCAATCTCATTTGTGATGGGAGCAAGCCTAGAGTACATTTCAGCGACACCTTCACCATCCTTCATTTTGAACTTGTCAAGTTGACTTTGAAGCACATCCAACTTGGATTCCTTGACGGAGTCGGTACCTTCGTGCATATCAATCAAAGTGTCCCAAATTTCCTTTGCATTCTCAAGACGGCTGATTTTGTTGAATTCTTCGGGGCACAATCCGTTGAAGAGAATATCACAAGCTTGAGCATTGTATTGCAACATCTTCAACTCATCCGCGGTAGCTTCATGGTTTGGTTCTTTCCCATCAAAGAAGTCACCTTGCAAACCAACACACACAATAGCCCAAACGGCGGGGTTATGTCCAAGAATATGCATTTTCATTTTATGCTTCCAACTAGCAAAATTAGTACCATCAAAGTAAGGACCTCTACGGTGATAATTTCCCTCGCTAGACGCCATACTCTTCTAGGTTGTGAAACCAAGGCTATGACCACCAAAAGCTATGGAGATCAAAGCAAATGGAGACCAAAGCTCTGATACCACTTGTAGGATCGAAAGTATGTCTAGAGGGGGGGTGATTAGACTACTTGACCAAATAAAAACTTAACCTTTTCCCAATTTTAGTTCTTGGCAGATTTTAGCTATTGTAGGACAAGTCAAGCAATCATCACATAATTCAAGCAAGCATGCAAAGAGTATATTGGCAGCGGAAAGTAAAGCATGCAACTTGCAAGAATGTAAAGGGAAGGGTTTGGAGAATTCAAACGCAATTCGAGACACGGATGTTTTTCCCGTGGTTTGGATAGGTGGTGCTATCCTACATCCACGTTGATGGAGACTTCAACCCACGAAGGGTAACGGTTGCGCGAGTCCACGGAGGGCTCCACCCACGAAGGGTAACGGTTGCGTGAGTCCACGAAGGGCTCCACCCACGAAGGGTCCACGAAGAAGCAACCTGTAAGTGCATCTAGTGCCACCCCTAGTTGGTTTTGGAGTATTGACGACAAACCTAGTTGAGGGACTAATGTGTTTGTGAGAATTGCAGGAAAACACAGGTAGAAGTCCCTCATTGATTCGGTTTCACTAGCAGAGATGACCCCTAAAAATGTACGAAGACATTGAAGACAATGGTGGTTTATGAAGACATTCATATTGAAGACAATGACATGAGAAGACTCCCTATGAAGCTTATGGAACTCGAAGACTTAGATCCCTTGTAGTCTTTATTTCATTCATGTCGTGTCATAGGAACCACCGTACTGTTAAGTGGGGTCCAAGAGAACCAGTCAGAATGACTGAAGTGATGCCTAATCCAAATCCTATGTCTTCGAGCGAAGACTATGAGAGAAAATCTTGTCCAGAGTCAGACAAGTCAGCTTTACTTGCAGCTCAAGTAAAGTTGCCATGAGAGTTCAAAATCCGACCGTTGGTACACGTGTCAGTTCCTTAGTGACCCAGAGTCATTTCGGACAAATCAGGTTGGGTTGCCAAGTGGCTATAAATAGCCCACCCCCACAACCATAAACGGTTGGCTGCTCAGATTTCAGTGCATGGCTTTTGTCGTTTGAGAGCAACCCACCTCGAAGCCTTTGAGAGAAAAATTCCTAGTGAGGAGAAGAGCCCTAACCACCCAGAGCCAGAGTAAATTGGGCATCACTTAAGTCTTCGTGTCTGTGTGATCTGAAGACTTATTACACTTGAGGACTGTGCATCCTGCAGACGGTTAGGCGTCGCGTTCTGAGCATTCAAGAGAAATTGTGGATTGCCAGTGAACGAAGTCTGTGAAGGTTTGGGAGTCTACCTCGAAGACTTACCAGAGTGATTGGGCGAGGTCTGTGTGACTTTAGCTCAAGGAGAAAACGGTGAGGACTGGGTGTCTTGGACTAAGTGTCCTTGACTGGGTGTCCGGGACTGTGTGTCCTTTGGTTTAAATACCTAGCCGCTCCAACCAGACGTACAGTTGTCACAGCAACTGGAACTGGTCCAACAAATCATTGTCTTCAACGTGTCACTGGTTTCATCTTCACATCCTTTTACTTACAGTCATTCATTGTGAAGCCGTTGCATGCTTTCTTTATCTTTTGTCTTCACAACATGAATGTATGATCTGTTTGGCTTCATAACTTCTTCCTACCTGATCCTTATTACACTGAAGCTGTTTGTCACTGCGCTTTCACTGTGTTGAATACATGACCATGGCTGGCCTAGTGTAATCTAACTTCTGCTGCATAGTAATAGGCATAATCTTCACTGTTTGTCTTCATAACTCTCACGTTTTGAAGACTTTCATAAAAATCGCCTATTCACCCCCCCTCTAGTCGATATAACGCACTTTCAATTGGTATCAGAGCAAGGTGCTCCCTTGTTCTGTGTGATTCGGTTTAACCACCTGGAGTTTTAGCTATGTCGACTGCAGGGATAATCAAAGTCTCCGCTGCGTGTCCCATCTTCGATGGAACTGAATATCCCTACTGGAAGAATAAGATGCGTATGCATCTTGAAGCCATTGACGTCGACCTATGGTATGTCGTCGAGAACGGCGTTCCCAAGGCTGGAGAATGTGTCACTGCTGCTGATGTCAAGAAATTCATTCAACTGGACTCTACTGCCAAGAACATCATCTGTGGACATCTGACCAAAGGGCAGTATGGTCGTGTGAGTGTGAGTGCTTTCAAGACATCCAAGCTAGTTTGGGACTGGCTCTCCAAAGTTAATGAAGGCATCTCAACCCAGAGAGATCAAAGAATCAGTGTCCTTCGCAATCTCTTCAACCGCTTCAAGTGAAATGACAATGAGAATGTCCAGCACACATTTGACAGGCTCACTGACATCACAAATGAGCTTCAAGCCCTCGGCGCCACTGAGATCACCAAACATGAAATCGTCAAGACGCTGCTGAGATCACTTGATAGTTCGTTTGACATCCTGGCCCTAATGATTCAAGAACGTTCTGATTTCAAGACACTCGATCCGTCTGACATACTTGAGAGGCTCAACACACATGAGTTTCAGCTTTCTGAGAAAAGAGATATCTACGGTCGAAACTATGCGCGAACTCGTGCCTTGAAGGCAAAAGCTGTCTCCTCATCTGAAGAAGAATCTGACTGCAGTTCTGATGATCCTGAAGACATTGGAAGAGAACTTGCAATGCTAGTGAAGAAGTTCCAAAAATTCACTAAGAAGAAAGGCTTCAGAAAATCTTCACGATCAAGCTCAAGGAATGATGAAGCTTCTGCTCATGACTACAAGAAGAAAACATGTCACAAGTGCAAGAAAACTGGACACTTCATCTCTGAATGTCCACAGTGGGACAATGAGAACAGAAGAAAGAAAAAGAGCAAGGAATATGATTCTGACGACAAGAAAAAGAAGAAATACTCAAAGTCTTCTTCCAAGTCTTCATCACACAAGAAGAGCTCATCTGGCAAGGCACGTGCGTTTGTTGGAAAGGAGATGGATTCAGAGGAGGAGTCCGTATCTGAGGAGGCAGAGGTGGAGTCTGAGGAGGAGTCTGATTCTGGCATTGCGAGTCTGGCTACAGCATACGTCGCCAAGTCCATCTTCAACACTGAGGACAATGACTGCATCACCGACACTGACGCAAATGACAAGAACGACTCCACTCCTACCTACTGCTTCATGGCCCGCGGTGCCAAGGTAAACACACGCACTACTCGCTATGAAACATCCAGTGACGATGACTCTGAATGTGATTCAAAACCTAGCTACAAAACGCTTGCTAAAATTGCAACTGAACAACAGAAAGCTATGGAACATATTCAAAAACTGTTAGACAGAAGCGATGATCTGTTGGGTGCTGAAATGACTCGATCTGAATCCTTAATTGAAGACATAAAAAACCTTCACGTTAAGTATCAGGAACTTGAAGATCGTCATGATACTCTCTCAACAACTCATGAAAAGCTTTCCTATGATTATCTTCAAAGGAAGCAAGAACTTGAGAAATTGAGGGTGGCTCATGAAGATCTTCAAAAGGAAAATGAGTCACTTCGCTCCGAACAGATCAGTCCCGCTCAGGAAGGATTTGAACCACCATGTCTTAAATGCATTGAGCGTGATAATGCTACTTCTGTTGCTGAATGTTCCACTACTACTACTGTTCCAATATCTTCAACTGTTGATGTGGTAACTAACCCCTCTGCTGAGGATACCACTGCTATTGCTGATGAGAATGCTAGGTTGAAGACATTGCTTGAAACAGGGATGTACAAAAGTCTGAAAGGGCATCAAACATTATGTGATGTCCTTAAGAAGCAGATTCTGAACCGAAACCCTAGAAAAGAGGGTGTTGGGTTCGTGAGGAAAATTAATGCAGATGGGTCTTACTGGAAACCTGAGCAGTACCCCAAAACTACATGGGTTGCTGCAAAGGAATCCTCAGCAGATGCATCCAATCTGTCTGGCTTCACTTGTGCTAACCCAATTATCATTGATGAATCCTTTGATGCAAACTATAAACTGTTTAAGAATCAGAATGGTGAAGTGTTTGCCAGGTACATTGGTACTAACTGCAGGAATGGACCTCCGATGAACAAGATCTGGGTTCCGAAAACATGTCTGGAAAATCTTCCTGTGAATGTCTTCTTGACACCTCACTTGAAGAAGACAAACCTCAGACCAAAGGCTTCATATGGACCAAAGGCTTCATACAGACAGAGGACTCACCTGAGTAACACTAATGCAAATGTTTTGCAGGGAAACCATACTCAGGCATATGAATATGAGAGCGGTTCATCAAACCGACATGTTCATATGACCAAAAATTATTCTGCTTATTCCTATGAGTATTATTGTCCACCTGCTAGACTGTTTGCTAAGGCTTCAAAGCCAAAATTCTCAGATGCTGCACTTAGACTTATAGCTTCTAAGCCACCCTTGAAGATGTGGGTGGTTAAGAAAGCTTAACTCTCTTTTGCAGGGAAAGGTCTCCAGCACAAAAACAAAATCTTCTGATGCTATTGCTGGGGACCATAAAAATCTTGTGGGGCGCAAGATAAACTGCCCAAATGGCATCATTATGTACTTCGTTCCTGAATCGCATGCTACTCTCCTTAGTCCTAATCTGGATCTAAGTTTTCATAACCCACTGGTTCGTCAAATGTTTATGCTTCACAATACCCTCCGTGAAGCCTATCCCCCTAACTGCACTGTAGGGTACGACACCAGCGACTTCAAAGTCTTCAGAATGGATTATTGACAGTGGGTGTACAAATCACATGACTGGCAGAAGAAGCCTTCTTATGGACTCAACCTTACGTCCATCTGACAAGAGCCACATTACATTTGCTGACACTGGTAAAAGTAAGGTATTGGGTCTAGGTAGAGTTGCAATCTCAAGGGATCAACACATGGATAAAGTCATGCTTGTTGAATCCCTTGGCTTCAACTTAATGTCTGTCTCAATGCTTTGCGATTTGAATATGATTGTAATGTTTGGCAAATATCGCTGCTTGGTGCTAATGGAATCTGACAAATCTCTAGTGTTTGAAGGGTATCGGAAGGGTGATCTGTACGTGGTAGATTTCTCAGCAGGACCACAACTTGCAGTATGTCTTCTTGCAAAAGCTTTAGAATGCTGGCTTTGGCATCGAAGGCTTGGGCATGCTGGCATGAGGAACCTCCACACCCTTGCGAAGAAAAAGCACGTCATAGGCATCGAGGGCGTCAAGTTCAAGAAAGATCACTTATGCGGTGCCTGTGAAGCAGGGAAGATGACAAGGGCAAAACATCCTTCGAAGACAATCATGACTACTACTCAACCCTTCGAACTGCTTCATATGGATCTTTTCGGTCCCACTCACTACTCAACTTTTACTACTTCTGCTTGCCTCTATGGCTTCGTAATTGTTGATGATTATTCTAGATATACTTGGGTGCACATAATCCTTTACAAGACTGAAGTGCAGGATGTCTTCAGACGCTTCGCAAATCGAGCTATGAACAATTTTGGCGCCAAGATAAAGCACATCAGAAGTGACAATGGCACTGAATTCAAGAACACTGGCCTTGATACATATCTGGATACCTTGGGCATCACACATGAATTCTCAGCTCCATACACGCCACAGCAAAATGGCGTCGTCGAACGCAAGAACAGAACTCTCATTGAGATGGCCAGAACAATGCTAGATGAATACAAGACTCCAAGAAAATTCTGGACTGAAGCCATTGACACTGCATGCCATACTATCAATCGTGTTTATCTTCACAAGCTTCTGAACAAGACATCTTATGAACTCCTAACTGGCAAGAAGCCAAATGTCAGTTACTTCAGAGTATTTGGCGCAAAATGCTGGATCAAGGACCCACACCACACCTCAAAGTTTGCACCAAAAGCACATGAAGGCTTCATGCTTGGATATGGAAAGGATTCGCACTCCTACAGAGTCTTCAATCTCTTCCACTACAAAGTGGTAGAAACAGTGGATGTGCGGTTTGATGAAACCAATGGATCACAAAGAGAGCAATTGCCAAATGTGCTAGATGAAGTTCCAGCAAATGAATCAATCAAGCTTATGGGAACTGGAGAAATTGTACCTTCTGAAGCTCATCCTGAAGAAGAACTTATCATCTCAGCACCTGATCCACATGAAGACAATGCTCAGCCTGAAGGTATACCTCCAAAAACACAGATCAGCAAGAGCAAAGTCTTCGCCCTATACATCCTCGTGTTGCAAATGAAGTACAGATTGACAAAATACTTGACAGCATCAATGCACCTGGTCCACTCACTCTTTCAAGGGCAACTCAGCTAACAAACTTCTGTGGGCATTTTGCATTCATCTCAATATCAGAACCCAAGAAAGTTGAAGAAGCCTTCATGGAACCTGAATGGATTCAAGCTATGCAAGAAGAGCTTCAACAGTTTGAGCTGAATAATGTATGGGAACTGGTTAAGCGTCCTGATCCACGGAAGCACAACATAATAGGCACCAAATGGATATACCGCAATAAGCAAGATGAGCATGGCCAAGTTGTAAGAAACAAAGCTCGTCTCGTTGCTCAGGGATATACTCAAGTGGAGGGCATTGACTTCGATGAAACATTTGCTCATGTGGCTAGGCTTGAAGCCATACGCATACTGCTGGCCTATGTAAATCATTATAACATACTTCTATATCAGATGGATGTGAAAAGTGCATTTCTCAATGGCAAGATTGAAGAAGAAGTGTATGTTGCACAACCACCTGGCTTTGAAAATCCAAAACATCCTAATATGGTATACAAGCTCAACAAGGCACTGTATGGCCTCAAACAAGCCCCTAGGGCCTGGTATGATACACTCAAGTACTTTCTGAAGAGCAAAGGCTTCATACCTGGTTCTCTGGATCCCACTCTTTTCACGAAGACATATGATGGTGAACTGTTTGTGTGCCAAATATATGTGGATGACATTATCTTCGGCTGCACCAATCAGAAATACAGTGAAGAGTTTGGATATATGATGCAAGAGCAATATCAGATGTCCATGATGGGGGAGCTGAAGTTCTTCCTCGGTCTTCAAATATGGCAACAACGCAATGGCATCTTCATATCTCAAGAGAAATATCTTAAAGAATGCCTGAAGAAGTTCGGTATGCAAGACTGCAAAGGCTTCACAACACCAATGCCAGCCAAACATCATCTAGGTCCTGACGACAATGGTAAAGAGTTCGATCAAAAGGTATACCGCTCCATGATTGGGTCTTTGCTTTATTTATGTGCATCTAGGCCAGATATCATGCTTAGTGTTTGCATGTGTGCTCGATTTCAAGCGGCACCAAAGGAGTCGCATCACTTAGCTGTGAAGCGAATTCTTCGATATTTGGCTCACACCCCAACTCTAGGATTATGGTATCCAAAGGGCTCAGAGTTTGATTTGGTTGGTTTTTCGGATGCTGATTATGCTGGTGACAAAGTTGATCGCAAGTCTACATCAGGCACATGTCACTTTCTGGGACGATCACTTGTATGTTGGTCTTCAAAGAAGCAGAACTGTGTATCTCTCTCCACTGCTGAATCTGAATACATTGCTGCTGGATCTTGCTGCGCTCAGCTCCTGTGGATGAAGCAAACACTCAAGGATTATGGCATTCATCTGAAGCAAGTGCCACTTTACTGCGACAACGAAAGCGCCATCAAGATTGCCAACAACCTAGTTCAGCACTCGAAGACAAAGCACATTGAAATTCGCCATCACTTACTCAGAGATCACGTTGTGAAGGAAGACATTGATATCATACACGTCAGCACTGAAGAGCAATTGGCAGATATCTTCACCAAGCCCTTGGATGAGAAGAGGTTTTGCAAGTTACGGTGTGAGCTAAATATCTTGGAATCCTCAAATGTCCTGTGATCAGGCACACATCCTAACACTTATGCATATTGATGACATAGATGTGCAACACACGAAGTAAAGTATATCTTCAATCAATGAAGACATACATTCTAAGTGTGAATACATTAATGTGGAATTTGACTTCGGAGCGCCACGATAATTGTGCGCCGTGTCTGGGTCTAATACTTCCTATACGGTGGGTAACGCCACCACCAAACATTCCAGTTTGAAGTGTTTCTCTCATGGCGTTACCTCGCAATGTCTTCACATTTGGTTTGGCTTTGAACTCAACATGTCTTCATGATTATCTTCACTACGTTGATTATATGGATATATATATATACACTGATGTCCTGTCCTCTACAGCATTCACTTATAGCTATGTCTTCTTGGTTGAATCTTTTGAACTAAGTGAATGTGATTGGACCCTAACCTCTCTATGCTTTCTATCTCAAACTCTATCTCTCCAAGTCATATGCATTCTGTTGAAACTGTCGAATGTCTTCACTGTGTCCTCGTCAGCTGAAGACAGAGACAACCATAAAAGTCCGTTTTTAATGCTCATTCCTCCACATAAGATCTGGAGAAGCAGGAACGACCGCCTGACAATTTAGGCATGCGTGGGACGTGGAACAAACCCCAATTTTCCTCTAACTGGCCACTCGTGCCTCAAATGCGAACCGCCAGGGGCACCTGCGTAATAGCGCAGTGCCGCCTCTATCCCTATAAATACACGATTCACTGCGGTCATTATCTCCTTCTTCCACCCACGCACGAACCCTAGCGCCACCGCTAGCACTCGACGACGCCGGCGACGAAGCGCTTCACTGCCGCAACCTCTCCAACGCCGTTTTCACGCCGACAACGGACATCGCTCTCTCCGTCGTCGCCGTAGGTGTCTTCCGTCGCCAAGTTAGGGCACGGAGGATCGAACTGCTCGGCCTCAACTCTCACTTCGTCTAGCAGTTCCAAGTGGGGTAAATAAAACCTCTTTTTACAACTTCTTTTGATCCTACAGTTCAGTCACTTTCTGCCATAAGAAGTTTCTCTTCACACCAGTTAAATCTCTCGCTGCATCTCATAACATGCCTAGAATATTCACTTGTGCTTCATAAGGTAGTTAGATTCCTCACTTGTACTGATCTATGGGTTCGTTCAAATCTGGAACCAACTTCTTATCTACAAGTGAATGTCTTCGCATAATGAGGTCAATGTCTTCTAAACCGATTTTATCTTCAAAATCTTCTGAGAATGCATATGACCTCTTCCCCTTCCCTCGCACCTTAATGCTGTCATAGGTACATGTCCGTGGGAGAATCCTTTGGTTCTCATAGTCTGCATTCATTTGCAGAGTACTTGCAGCATCACATCAACTCCCCTGAAGCCAGTTCTTGCAAAAGGAAGCCTTTGAAGCCTTTGAACATCTTGAAGCCTTCCAAGTTATTCATGGCTTCAGAAACAGCAGCAAGGAAGGGAGGCAGACAGCGACGTGGTGAAACATCCAAAGATCTGCCTGATGAATTAGCAGAGATGTACAAAACTGATCCAGAAGAAAGCTATGGTCAGCGCAAGACACAAATCCAATGGATTCAAAGATATTGGGCAGAGCAATGGTTCCACTACCGCTTCGTCACTCAGGAATATGCGGAGAAGTGCGCCATCAAGAGACCGTGGGGAGATGTATTATACAAAAATCTCGTACCCAGGTCCAGAGTCGAAGCCATCGCTCAAGGCTTCTATCCATGCATGGTGAGAGGACCAAAGCCAGCTGAAGCACATCTGTCATCACTTCTCTGGTGCTGCGATGATAATCTCTTCAAGCGCAACTTTCAGTTTGCACAACAGTCAGCGAAGATAAACAAGAAGAAATTTGGGCTTGACTTCAACCCTGGTCCCTCCTCACCAAGGGCAGATGGCACACGCGACGCCGATCCCAATATCATCGGGCCATATGCCAATCTTGCAGGACTCATCACTCGCATCCTAGTCCAAGGGACTGCTGTGAATGACCCTCCAGCAGATACTGAGTCAGATGACGCCCCTGCTGCTCCGAAGCCAAAGCAGAAGAAGCCAAAAGCTCCAAAAGCTTCAAAGCCAGCCGCTTCTCCCATAATCTCAAGAGCGAAGCCATTGGCAACTGCACCTCCTGAAGCCAGTGTGCAGTCTGAAGACATATCACGAGTCTCCAAGCCCCAAGAAGCCAAGAAGCCTCAGCCACACACAGGCAAAGAGCTTACAGCTGCTGATATTCTGCGCTGTGAAACCATTGATCTCTCAAGCGATGAAGATCTTGGAGATGACGCTCTCGAGCAGCTCATCAAGAGCAAGGAGGAGGCTGAAATCTTCAACAATCTGCCTCTGTTTGATGTCGCCATCATCCACAATTTCATCGATGAATGGTTTGCCTCACCAGACATCAGCTTCAATGATCTGCAGCTGCCCATAGGCCTCAGCGTTGCTTTTCAAGGCGCAATAGCTTCAGAACTTGCAATAGCCCAGCGCATTGTAGAACTGAAGCAGAAAATTGATTACGAAAAAGCTCAGTTCAAGAAGCACGTGGCGAAGCTCAGTGTGCAAGAAGTGAAAAACTTCAAGATCATGTTACACGAGCTGAAAGAGAACTTCCTGAAGACGCGTGCTGAAGCTCAAGGCTCACAAGAGCGCATGAAGACTTTGGCTGATCGCTACGTGCAGGCCTACAATGAGGCAGAGAAGCGCAAGGCACTTGGGCGTCCAGGCATTGACCCCAGGATGGCCGCAAAGAAGAAAAAGCAGCCTACTGTGCCTGAATCTGAAGCACCAAGGTCAGAAACCGCTCCGATTGTCTTCCCCGCTGCAAAGACTGGCTCGAAGCCAAAGAGTCAATCAACCGCCTCACAGCTCAAGAAGACACGGACTGCAGAGGCTGAAGCTAAGAAGAGGAAACAATCTGAAGCCTCTCCTTCTGAACCCATCATCAAGAAGCGCAAAACAAAGAAATCTCGGGCTGCTCCCACAGAGCCCTTGATCGTTGAACCCCCTCCGTCCGCTATCCTGACGCAGATCGTCAGTTGACTGTGCATGAGCCTGCTTCCATAGAGGCTCCGCACGCTGAAGACATTCCAGCAGACGAACCACACGCTGCTGAAGGCATTGGTCTCCAAGATAATATGCAAGGTGATGCAGCCCTTCCTCAGCTTGAGACAAGCGAACAGATAAGTATTGGTCGTCCATTGACGCCAATCACACAAGATGCGTCGTGGGCAGATCACCCACAGGAGGAAGATGAGCCCCAACCCACTGCAACTCCACCGGCGCCTACATTCCGTAGGCTTCGCAAAGGGCCAAGGGCTCAGGCTGCTGAAGACATTCCGGCTGCATCAGCCGAAGAGCAAGCAGAAATACCACAAGCTCCAACTCCCCCGCACCAACACGAAGCAGTTCTCAAGGAGAATGTGCCTGAAGCTGAAAATGTTGAGGCTGCCACAAACAATGCCGAAGCAAATGTGGAGCCCTCCCCAACAACCGCTTCAGAAGGCACCGAAGCTACTGCTCCTGAACATTCTGTGCCTGAGTCTGCTGCCGGACCACAATTCAACTATCATATTGCGCACAGGCCCCACATTCAGAAGCCGATCCCACGACTGCCAAGGTTCCTAGGTCCTGCATCAGCTCCTGGTTCCTTCAACATCAACGGCTTCAGGGCAGATAACACGTCTTTTGACCGCTCCAAGAACCCTTATTCAAGGGAACGGATTGTATCAGATAGGTTCTGGAGCCATCAACAGCGCAGCTATTATTCATGTATCCTATACAACCAAGGCCGCATCTTTCCTCACAAGCGCCTTGAGGTTGAAGCTGTTGCTGGTCTGCCTGGTCTGGAAGAAGCACTGGATTGCTTCAAGCAAGTGGGGTTGCTGCCATTCATCACTGATGAAGAGCACTGGAACGAAGAGCTTCTGCTCCAGTTCTATGCCACTTTGCATATCAAAGGCTATAACAGAGATCCAAAGACATGGATCCTGGAGTGGATGACAGGCAATATCCATCATGAAGCCAATGCTTTCGACCTAATTGAGCTTACAGGCCTTCCCACTCCTGGCGAATTCTTTGAAGAAGGGTGCCAACTCCATGCTGAAGCAATTGAGAGCATATTTCAGCGTCCTGAGCCAGATATGAGTCAGATGCTCTCAATGATGAAGCCACCGCCTCCTAATGCACCCTATCCAACCAGGTTCTTCGTTGAAGACTTAGAGTACCTGCCAAGAACAATATATCACATCATAAGGCGGACTCTATGGCCTGTAAAAGGACACTCTCGATATGCAACGATTAATGGTGCAATGAAGACTCTCATCTTCTGCATTCTTCACGGCAAATGCTTCAATGCACAGGATCTCCTCATCCGTCAATTTGCAGCGTCTGCTTCAGAACTGTTTGGATTAAAGTTCTATGCTCCTTGGGTTATGAGGCTGATCAAGCTTCACTCTGCAATCTCCTATCAACCCTCAGCCCGCAATCATAGGATCTTTTTGCCAGATGTGGACACATCTGCTGAAGCAATATATCCAGAGCCTGCCAAGCAACCACTAAGTCTTCAGAATGCAGAACACCAGAGCTTCACTCAAAATATTGAAGGTGTTGAAGCTCTTTCCCGAGTGTATTCAATGGCTGGCACCACACGTGCCCCTGCATCAACTGAAGCCACCAACAGCACAGCTGCAAAGAGACCCAAGAAGCGCACTCGTGCACTCAATGACAGAGAGCTTCTTGTGGCTCTTCACCAAAAGCAAGATAGGCATCACGACTGGCTCAAGAGGCAGATGAGAAGCATCATGCAAGACGTCAATCGCATCAGAAATCTGGCAACCAAGAATGCATTTGTCACACACGAGACCTGTCGCCGCACTTGGAAGGGCCTCACCATGATGTGCCCTGAAGCTGAACTGCACGAGGATGGCTTCACAGAGCACTTCAAATTTGACTCCACGCCTCCAAGAAGAGCGGTGATGCGCAGCACACCATCACTTGAAGAGTCAGAGTTCTCTTCTTCTGCTGCCACCGTGTCTGCCCGGATTATTGAAGAAGAAGACGATGCGACATCATCTCCAACTGCTTCAACGCGCGTCGAATCTGCACCAAGCTCGTCTGCACCGCCGCCAAACAACTCCACCGACCCTGCTGCGCCTGGGAACGCGTAGAAACCTCTATGTCTTCAAACCTTTTTGGTCATCACTGACAAAAGGGGGAGAAGCATATGATGGTTATAGTCTTCAAGCGGGTCACTATGGGCGGGTGTCTTCATATTTCTGCTACATTTTGCTTCGTGCTTACAACTCTCGTTTTTGCTACATTTGCTTCTTTGAGTTGTAACACTTAGCCTTGATGGCCGTCTGCTACCTGTTTGTCACTCCGTTATGCGAAGATAAATTCCGCATGTGCGACGATAAATTCCGCACTCACCTCATACTGCAGACGTCCATTTTCCATTATGCATGTCATTATCTTCACATACTTTCACATGCATAGTGGATTCTCATCATAAGTTGAAGTGGATCTCCACAAGTACAACCTGCCATGTGCATTTGCATTCAAGAAGCAAATTACTTATATGCACATCTTCAGGGGGAGCCCTTGCAACTTATGAAGACAAACTCCTTTACTATCTCACAAACTATGTTCCCCGTTGAAAACTTCAACTAGTTTGTCACCAATCACCAAAAAGGGGGAGATTGTAAGTGCATCTAGTGCCACCCCTAGTTGGTTTTGGAGTATTGATGACAAACCTAGTTGAGGGACTAATGTGTTTGTGAGAATTGCAGGAAAACACAGGTAGAAGTCCCTCATTGATTCGGTTTCACTAGCAGAGATGACCCCTAAAAATGTACGAAGACATTGAAGACAATGGTGGTTTATGAAGACATTCATATTGAAGACAATGACATGAGAAGACTCCCTATGAAGCTTATGGAACTCGAAGACTTAGATCCCTTGTAGTCTTTATTTCATTCATGTCGTGTCATAGGAACCACCGTACTGTTAAGTGGGGTCCAAGAGAACCAGTCAGAATGACTGAAGTGATGCCTAATCCAAATCCTATGTCTTCGAGCGAAGACTATGAGAGAAAATCTTGTCCAGAGTCAGACAAGTCAGCTTTACTTGCAGCTCAAGTAAAGTTGCCATGAGAGTTCAAAATCCGACCGTTGGTACACGTGTCAGTTCCTTAGTGACCCAGGGTCATTTCGGACAAATCAGGTCGGGTTGCCAAGTGGCTATAAATAGCCCACCCCCACAACCATAAACGGTTGGCTGCTCAGATTTCAGTGCACGGCTTTTGTCGTTTGAGAGCAACCCACCTCGAAGCCTTTGAGAGAAAAATTCCTAGTGAGGAGAAAATCCCTAACCACCCAGAGCCAGAGTAAATTGGGCATCACTTAAGTCTTCGTGTCTGTGTAATCTGAAGACTTATTACACTTGAGGACTGTGCATCCTGCAGACGGTTAGGCGTCGCGTTCTGAGCATCCAAGAGAAATTGTGGATTGCCAGTGAACGAAGTCTGTGAAAGTTTGGGAGTCTACCTTGAAGACTTACCAGAGTGATTGGGCGAGGTCTGTGTGACTTTAGCTCAAGGAGAAAACGGTGAGGACTGGGTGTCTTGGACTAAGTGTCCTTGACTGGGTGTCCGGGACTGTGTGTCCTTTGGTTTAAATACCTAGCCGCTCCAACCAGACGTACAGTTGTCACAGCAACTGGAACTGGTCCAACAAATCATTGTCTTCAACGTGTCACTGGTTTCATCTTCACTTCCTTCTACTTACAGTCATTCATTGTGAAGCCGTTGCATGCTTGCTTTATCTTTTGTCTTCACAACATGAATGTATGATCTGTTTGGCTTCATAACTTCTTCCTACCTGATCCTTATTACACTGAAGCTGTTTGTCACTGCGCTTTCACTGTGTTGAATACATGACCATGGCTGGCCTAGTGTAATCTAACTTCTGCTGCATAGTAATAGGCATAATCTTCACTGTTTGTCTTCATAACTCTCACGTTTTGAAGACTTTCATAAAAATCGCCTATTCACCCCCCCTCTAGTCGATATAACGCACTTTCACAACCACCCACGAAGGGTCCACGAAGAAGCAACCTTGTCTATCCCACCATGGCCATCGCCCACGAAGGACTTGCCTCACTAGCGGTAGATCTTCACGAAGTAGGCGATCTCCTTGCCCTTACAAACTCCTTGGTTCAACTCCACAATCTTGTCGGAGGCTCCCAAGTGACACCTAGCCAATCTAGGAGACACCACTCTCCAAGAAGTAACAAATGGTGTGTTGATGATGAACTCCTTGCTCTTGTGCTTCAAATGATAGTCTCCCCAACACTCAACTCTCTCTCATAGGATTTGGATTTTGTGGAAAGAAGAGTTGAGTGGAAAGCAACTTGGGGAAGGCTAGAGATCAAGATTCATATGGTAGGAATGGAATATCTTGGTCTCAACACATGAGTAGGTGGTTCTCTCTCAGAACATATGAGTTGGAATTGTGTATGTGTTCTGATGGCTCTCTCCACGAATGAAGAGGAGGTGGAGGGGTATATATAGCCTCCACACAAAATCCAACCGTTACACACAGTTTTCCAATCTCGGTGGGACCGAATCAACAAACTCGGTCGGACCGAAAAGGTAAACCTAGTGACTGTTAGAGATTTTCGGTGGGACTGACATGCAACTCGGTAGGACCGATATGGTTAGGGTTTGGGCATAACGTAATCTCGGTGAGACCGATTACACAAACTCGGTGAGACCGATTTTGGTAATTAGCTAACTAGAGAGTTGGTTAGGCAAACTCGGTGGGACCGAATTGCTCTTTCGGTGAGACCGAAAAGTTACAAAAAGGAAACACTGAATTTACATTGCAATCTCGGTGGGACCGATCCGCTCTTTCGGTGAGACCGAAAAGTTACGAAAGGGAAACAGAGAGTTTGCAATCCCATCTCGGTGAGACCGAGATCCCTATCGGTAGAACCGAATTGCTAGGGTTTGGCAGTGGCTTATGACAAGTGAAACTCGGTGGCGCCGGATAGAAGGAATCGGTAGGACCGAGTTTGGCTTGGGGTTTAGGTCATATGTGGATATGGGAAAGTAGTTGAGGGTTTTGGAGCATATCACTAAGCATATGAAGCAAGAGGCTCATTAAGCAACATCTCATCCCTCCTTGATAGTATTGGCTTTTCCTAAAGACTCAATGTGATCTTGGATCACTAAAATATAAAATGAAGAGTCTTGAGCTTTTGAGCTTGAGCCAATCCTTTGTCCTTAGCATTTTGAGGGTTCCACTCTCACATCCATGCCATGCCAATCATTGAGCTTTCCTGAAATAGTCATCTTGGAATAGCATTAGCTCAATGAGCTATATGTTGTTATGAATTACCAAAACCACCTAGGGATAGTTGCACTTTCATCGGCGGTATTGTTGGACGAAGTGGCCCGGACCGACATTACGCGTACGCTTACGCGAGACCGGTTCTCCCAACGTGCTTTGCATAGAGGTGGCTTGCGGGTGACAGTTTCTCCAACTTTAGTTGAACCGAGTGTGGCTACGCCCGGTCCTTGCAAAGGTTAAAACAACACCAACTTAACAAACTATCATTGTGGTTTTGATGCGTAGGTAGGATTGCTTCTCGCTTAAGCCCGTAGCAGCCACGTAAAACTTGCAACAACAAAGTAGAGGACTTCTAACTTGTTTTTGCAGGGCATGTTGTGATGTGATATGGTCTAGACACGATGCTAAATTTTATTGTATGAGATGATCATGTTTTGTAACCGAGTTATCGGCAACTGGCAGGAGCCATATAGTTGTCGCTTTATTGTATGCAATGCAATTGCGCTGTAATGCTTTACTTTATCACTAAGCGGTAGCGATAGTCGTGGAAGCATAAGATTGGCGAGACGACAACGATGCTACGATGGTGATCAAGGTGTCGCGCCGGTGACGATGGTGATCATGACGGTGCTTCGAAGATGGAGATCACAAGCACAAGATGATGATGACCATATCATATCACTTATATTGATTGCATGTGATGTTTATCTTTTATGCATCTTATCTTGCTTTGATTGACGCTAGCATTTTAAGATGATCTCTCACTAATTATCAAGAAGTGTTCTCCCTGAGTATGCACCGTTGCGAAAGTTCTTCGTGCTGAGACACCACGTGATGATCGGGTGTGATAGGCTCTACGTTCAAATACAACGGGTGCAAAACAGTTGCACACGCGGAATACTCAGGTTATACTTGACGAGCCAAGCATATACAGATATGGCCTCGGAACACGGAGACCGAAAGGTCGAGCGTGAATCATATAGTAGATATGATCAACATAGTGATGTTCACCAATGAAACTACTCCATCTCACGTGATGATCGGACATGGTTTAGTTGATTTGGATCACGTGATCACTTAGAGGATTAGAGGGATGTCTATCTAAGTGGGAGTTCTTAAGTAATATGATTAAATTGAACTTAAATTTATCATGAACTTAGTCCTGGTAGTATTTTGCAAATTATGTTGTAGATCAATAGCTCGCGTTGTTGCTTCCCTGTGTTTATTTTGATATGTTCCTAGAGAAAATTGTGTTGAAAGATGTTAGTAGCAATGATGCGGATTGGATCCGTAATCTGAGTTTTATCCTCATTGCTGCACAGAAGAATTATGTCCTTGATGCACCGCTAGGTGAAAGACCTATTGCAGGAGCAGATGCAGGCGTTATGAACGTTTGGCTAGCTCAATATGATGACTACTTGATAGTTTAGTGCACCATGCTTAATGGCTTAGAATCGGGACTTCAAAGATGTTTTGAACGTCATGGAGCATATGAGATGTTCCAGGAGTTGAAGTTAATATTTCAAGCAAATACCCGAGTTGAGAGATATGAAGTCTCCAACAAGTTCTATAGCTAAAAGATGGAGGAGAATCGCTCAACTAGTGAGCATGTGCTCAGATTGTCTGGGTACTACAATCGCTTGAATCAAGTGGGAGTTAATCTTCCAGATAAGATAGTGATTGACAGAATTCTCTAGTCACCATTACCAAGTTAGTAGAACTTCGTGATGAACTATGATATGCAAGGGATAACGGAAACAACTCCCAAGCTCTTCGTGATGCTGAAATCGACGAAGGTAGAAATCAAGAAAAACATCAAGTGTTGATGGTTAACAAGACCACTAGTTTCAAGAAAAGGGCAAAGGGAAGAAGGGGAACTTCAAGAAGAACGGCAAGCAAGTTGCTGCTCAAGTGAAGAAGCCCAAGTCTGGTCCTAAGCCTGAGACTAAGTGCTTCTACTACAAAGGGACTGGTCACTAGAAGCGGAACTACCCCAAGTGATTGGCGGATAAGAAGGATGGCAAAGTGAACATAAGTATATTTGATATACATGTTATTGATGTGTACTTTACTAGTGTTTATAGCAACCCCTCAGTATTTGATACTAGTTCAGTTGCTAAGATTAGTAACTCGAAACGGGAGTTGCAGAATAAACAGAGACTAGTTAAGGGTGAAGTAACGATGTGTGTTGGAAGTGGTTCCAAAATTGATATGATCATCATCGCACACTCCCTATACTTTCGGGATTAGTGTTGAACCCAAATAAGTGTTATTTGGTGTTTGCGTTGAGCATGAATATGATTTGATCATGTTTATTGTAATACGGTTATTCATTTAAGTAAAAGAATAAATTGTTGTTCTGTTTACATGAATAAAACCTTATATGGTTACACACCCAATGAAAATGGTTCATTGGATCTCGATCGTAGTGATACACATATTCATAATATTGAAACCAAAAGATGCAAAGTTAATAATGATAGTGCAACTTATTTGTGGCACTGCCGTTTAGGTCATATTGGTGTAAAGCGCATGAAGAAACTCCATGCTGATGGGCTTTTGGAATCACTTGATTATGAATCACTTGATGCTTGCGAACCATGCCTCATGGGCAAGATGACTAAGACTCCGTTCTCCGGAACAATAGAGCGAGCAACTAACTTATTGGAAATAATACATACTGATGTATGCGATCCGATGAGTGTTGAGGCTCGCGGCAAGTATCATTATGTTCTAACCTTCACAGATGATTTGGGCAGATATGGGTATATCTACTTGATGAAACACAAGTCTGAAACATTTGAAAAGTTCAAAGAATTTCAGAGTGAAGTGGAGAATCATCGTAACAAGAAAATAAAAGTTTCTACGATATGATCGCAGAGGTAAAATATTTGAGTTACGAGTTTGGCCTTCAGTTAAAACAATGTGAAACAATGTGGAACACCACAATGTAATGGTGTATCCGAACGTCATAACCGTACTTTATTAGATATGGTGCGATCTATGATGTCTCTTACCGATCTACCACTATCGTTTTGGGGTTATGCATTAGAGACAGC
This sequence comes from Triticum urartu, assembly GCF_003073215.2. NCBI lineage: Eukaryota > Viridiplantae > Streptophyta > Magnoliopsida > Poales > Poaceae > Triticum > Triticum urartu. The sequence continues at coordinate 718,901,670 of NC_053023.1, forward strand.
TGCATTCACGTTAAAAAGGGCACCATCTAAATCCGTTGAGACGACACCGTATGAACTATGGTTTGGCAAGAAACCTAAGCTGTCATTTCTTAAAGTTTGAGGTTGCGATGCTTATGTGAAAAAGTTTCAACCTGATAAGCTCAAACCCAAATCGGAGTAATGTGTCTTCATAGGATATCCAAAGGAAACTATTGGATACACCTTCTATCACAGATCCGAAGGCAAGACTTTTGTTGCTAAATTCGGAAACTTTCTAGAGAAGGAGTTTCTCTCGAAAGAAGTGAGTGGGAGGAAAGTACAACTTGATGAGGTAACTGTACCTCCTCCCTTATTGGAAAGTAGTACATCACAAAAACCGGTTTCTGTGACACCTACACCAATTAGTGAGGAAGCTAATGATGATGATCATGAAACTTCAGATCAAGTTACTACCGAATCTTGTAGGTAAACCAGAGTGAGATCCACACCAGAGTGGTACGGTAATCCTGTTCTAGAAGTCATGTTACTAGACCATGACGAACTTGCGAACTATGAGGAAGCGATGATGAGCCCAGATTCCGCAAAATGGTTTGAGGCCATGAAATCTGAGATATGATCCATGTATGAGAACAAAGTATGGACTTTGATGGATTTGCCCGATGATCGGCAAGCCATAGAAAATAAATGGATCTTCAAGAGGAAGACGGACGCTGATAGTAGTGTTACTATCTACAAAGCTAGAATTGTCGCAAAAGGTTTTCGACAAGTTCAAGGTGTTGACTACGATGAGAGTTTCTCACTCGTATCTATGCTTAAATCTGTTCGAATCATGTTAGCAATTGTCACATTTTATGAAATCTGGCAAATGGATAAACAAAACTGCATTCCTTAATGGATTTATTAAAGAAGAGTTGTATACGATGCAACTAGAAGGTTTTGTCGATCCTAAAGGTGTTAACAAAATGTGCAAGCTCCAGCGATCCATCTGTGGACTGGTGCAAGCATCTCGGAGTTGGAATATACGCTTTGATGAGTTGATCAAAGCATATAGTTTTATACAGACTTGCGGTGAAGCCTGTATTTACAAGAAAGTGAGTGGGAGCACTACGGCATTTCTGATAAGTATATGTGAATGACATATTGTTGATCGGAAATAATGTAGAATTATTCTGTAAAGCATAAAGGAGTGTTTGAAAGGAGTTTTTCAAAGAAAGACTTCGGTGAAGCTGCTTACATATTGAGCTTCAAGATCTATAGAGATAGATCAAGACGCTTGATAAGTTTTTCCAATGAGTACATACCTTAACAAGATTTTGAAGTAGTTCAAAATGGAGCAGTCAAAGAAAGAGTTCTTGCCTGTATTACAAGGTGTGAAGTTGAGTAAGACTCAAAGCCCGACCACGGCAGAAGATAGAAAGAGAATGAAAGTCATTCCCTATGCCTTGGCCATAGGTTCTATAAAGTATGTCATGCTGTGTACCAGATCTATTGTATACCCTGCACTGATTTGGCAAGGGAGTACAATAGTGATCTAGGAGTAGATCACTGGACAGCGGTCAGAATTATCCTTAGTGAAATAAGTATATGTTTCTTGATTATGGACGTGACAAAAAGGTTCGTCGTAAAGGGTTACGTCGATGCAAGTTTTTGACACTGATCTAGAAGACTCTAAGTCTCGGTCTAGATACATATTGAAAGTAGGAGCAATTAGCTAGAGTAGCTCCATGCAGAGCATTGTTGACATAGAAATTTGCAAAATACATGCGGATCTGAATGTGGCAGACCCGTTGACTAAGATTCTCTCATAAGCAAAACATGATCACACCTTAGTACTCTTTGGGTGTTAATCACATAGCAATGTGAACTAGATTACTGAATCTAGTAAACCCTTTGGGTATTGGTCACATGGCGATGTGAACTATGGGTGTTAATCACATGATGATGTGAACTATCGATGTTAATCACATGGTGATGTGATCTAGATTATTGACTCTAGTGCAAGTGGGAGACTGAAGGAAATATGCCCTAGAGGCAATAATAAAGTTATTATTTATTTCATTATTTCATGATAAATGTTTATTATTCATGCTATAATTGTATTAACCAGAAACATAATACATGTGTGAATACATAGACAAACAAAGTGTCACTAGTATGCCTCTACTTGACTAGCTCGTTAATTGAAGATGGTTATGTTTCCTAACCATGAACAAAAGAGTTGTTATTTGATTAACGGGATCACATCATTAGGAGAATGATGTGATTGACATGACCCATTCCATTAGCTTAGCACCTGATCGTTTAGTATGTTGCTATTGCTTTCTTCATGACTTATACATGTTCCTATGACTATGAGATTATGCAACTCCCGTTTGCCGGAGGAACACTTTGTGTGCTACCAAACGTCACAACGTAAATGGGTGATTATAAAGGTGCTCTACAGGTGTCTCCAAAGGTACATGTTGGGTTGGCATATTTCGAGATTAGGATTTGTCACTCCGATTGCCGGAGAGGTATCTCTGGGCCCTCTCGGTAATGCACATCACTTAAGCCTTGCAAGCATTGCAACTAATGAGTTAGTTGCGAGATGATGTATTACGGAACGAGTAAAGAGACTTGCCGGTAACGAGATAGAACTAGGTATTGGATACCGACGATCGAATCCCGGGCAAGTAACATACCGATGACAAAGGGAACAACGTATGTTGTTATGCGGTCTGACCGATAAAGATCTTCGTACAATATGTAGGAGCCAATATGGGCATCTAGGTCCCGCTATTGGTTATTGACCGGAGACATGTCTCGGTCATGTCTACATTGTTCTCGAACCCGTAGGGTCCGCACGCTTAAGGTTTCGATGACAGTTATATTATGAGTTTATATATTTTGATGTACCAAAGGTTGTTCGGAGTCCCGGATGTGATCACGGACATAACGAGGAGTCTCGAAATAGTAGAGACATAAAGATTGATATATTGGACGACTATATTCGGACATCGGAAAGGTTCCGAGTGATTCGGGTATTTTTTGGAGTACCGGGCAGTTACGGGAGAAGCAATGGGCCTTGATGGGCTTTAGTGGGAAGAGGAGAAAGGGCCAAGGGGCTGCTGCGCCCCCCTCCCCTCTGGTCCGAATTGGACTAGGGAAAAGGGGGCCAGCCACCTTTCCTTCTCCTCCACTTCCTTCTCCCTTCCTCCCCTCTTGGTGGACTCCTACTAGGACTTGGAGTCCTAGTAGGACTCCACATCCTGGCCGCACCAAGCCTTGGCCGGCCTCCTCCTCCTCCATCCTTTATATACTGAGGCAAGGGGCACCCCATAGACACAAGTTGATCTTCGTGATCGTTCCTTAGCCGTGTGCGGTGCCCCCCTCCACCATATTCCACCTCGGTCATATTGTAGCGGTGCTTAGGCGAAGCCCTGTGACGGTAGAACATCAAGATCGTCACCACGCCGTCGTGCTGACGGAACTCCTTGTCGGTGTACTAGAGTAGGGGTACCCTTGTACCCCGAACTTGTGCACGGGCAGTCGCAGCGTCCCGCGGCAAGGCCTGCCAGGTCAGCGCCAAGATTCCCCGTGGTCCCTCTGAAGACCATTCAAGAACAAAGTACTCAAGACAAGACCCCGGCAAGAGGAGCTTGCCGGGAAGGCCATCAGAAGCGTCCCAAGACCCCGGCAAGAGGCGCTTGCCGGGAAGGCCGTCCGAGGCATTCCAAGGAACTTGCCGCGGCGCGTCACGCGCCCCGACAAGGCCCGGTGAGCGACAAGCTCCCGGAAGCGACAAGTCGACGGCCGCGGCAAGGCGCTTGCCGCGGCAAGCCCCCACTCCACGCTCGCGCTCCAGCACATCCACCCACGTGTCGCTCTGGGGCCCCTCCCGAGCGCACGTGGCAGGAGGCTGCGCAGCTAGGGGCGTGCAGTGGCGCGCAGGCACTGACAAGACAACCATCGTGGCAAGACGGTGGCGTCCCTAGCGGTCCCTTTCGGTGTTGTCTAGGCGACAGAGACGGGCATTTAATGCCCTTGTCCCCTGCCGTCAGGGTTAGGTATGATAACACTATAGCAGCTAGCTGTGCCTACTACAGCACCTAGCTGTGCCTACCCACGGCACCCTTTCCATTTTTGCCCTTGGCCCCAGTTGCTCTATGTCGGTAACCCCTTGAGTATAAAAGGAGGCCCGTGTGCAACGTAGAGGGGGTCGGCCATCTCAAGAGCCCTCGCGAGGTTCAGCAATTCCACACACTCACGCTCGCTCCCGAGCTAGAAATCAATACCAATCCACAAAGCAGGAGTAGGGTTTTACGCATCTGTGCGGCCCGAACCTGGGTAAATCGCTCGCGTGCTTCGCCTCGATTTACTCCTCGCACGACCAACCGCCCGCTTGCTTCGCCTCGATCTGCTCTTTGCGCAACCTCCGCCCCCCGCCGAACCAAAAAGGGACCCGGTCCGCCGATCCCATAGGTGCCCGTGGATCAGAAACCCCGGCACCTCCGGCGCGCCAGGTAGGGGGCGTCGAAGTGGTGTGAATCAGATCCGGCGTTCTTGCAAGCTAGATCTTCATCTTCTTCATCAACATGCCACCGAAGAAGAAAGTTTCGGAGGCAGCTTCTCCGTCCGCGCCGAGCCACCCACCGCCGGAGCAAACGGATGGTGGGGCAGGCGCCGGCGGAGGAACACGCGTCGACGAGGGAACTCGCGGTGCTGCCAGGTCCCAGGGCAAGGCTGCGCTGCCCGCCGGCGGCGTAGCCGGCCCCCACAACGACCGGGCGCACTCCAAGACCTCGGCGTCCGTGCATGCACCGCGCCCATCTCAGGAGGCGCGGGACCGGCAGCGTCATGGTACTCACGGTACCATGCGCTCGCTGGATCAAGATCGAGCTGGTGGATCCCGGGGCGCCCAGGACCACCATGCGCGTCAACAAGCCGGCGCGAGCGAGACGCGGTCGCCTGGACGAGATACTGCTCCTTCTAACATAGTTAGAAGTCCGAGCTTATCCCGCTCCTCGCACCGTTCGCTACAGCCGCCCGCCACCGCAGCCGAAGCTCTGGCGCGAGCTCAGCTGCTCCTAGACTACCCTCCAGCGCCGGACAAGATCGACGACTGGAGGGCCACTATCCAGAGTCTCATCGACTTCGCCAACGGCGACACTCCTCGGCAGCCAAGCACGCCGCGGCCGCAGCGAGTCAGCCAGGTACGAGCCGGTGGTGACGACAAGGCCGGAGGGGGTGCAACCTCTCTGCATTCCCCACCCCGGAGGCCAAGATCGCCGACCCGCCGGGTCCACCTCGACAGCGACTCCACCGCGTCGTCGGACCCGCGAGCTCGCCGCGATCAACGCCAGGTTCTTCAAGAACGACAGCAAGAAGACGCTCGCACTCGAATCGAGCGTCGAAGAGAAGCGCGACGTCAGTCAGACCAGCGCGCTGGGCCCTCTGTTGACATGCATGCGCCAGGGGAACCGGGCGACTTGCCGTACCCGGTAGGTTGCCCTGCGTTCACTCCTGAGCTGCGGCAAGTCCAGTGGCCCAGTACGAAGACCTTCAAGCCCGACGTACCAGAGAAGTACGATGGCAAGTTGCATCCGTCGGAGTTCCTCAGCATCTACACCATCGCGGTGCAGGCTGCTGGGGGACGGGACGACAAGATCCTTGCCAACTACTTCCCGCTGGCGCTTAAGCCCAACGTCAGGTCCTGGCTTATGCACTTGCCGGACAACTCCGTATCCTCCTGGGCTGACATGTGCCACCAGTTTGTTGGCGCCTTCACAGGCGGCCACAAACCTCATGGCCAAGAGAGCGATCTCCATCTGCTCGTCCAGAAGGAAGGAGAGCCCCTGCGCCAGTACATCCAGAGGTTCAGCCGTGTACACCACAACATCTAAAATATCCACCCTGCCGCGGTAATCAGCGCATTCCACCAGAACGTGCGTAACCGCAGGATGCGGGAGGAGTTGGCGATTTGCAAGATTCGGGACGTCAGCGAGCTTTATGCCCTGGCCGACCGGTGTGCACGCGCTGAGGAGGGGAGGAAATTCCCCGGAGAAAGCACTGGAGCAGGAGGATCTGACAGTGAGGATGCCGCCCCGGCGAAGAGAAGCCGGCGGCGCAACAACAGGAAGAAGCAGAACAACGAGGTGCGGGTCGTTGAGCAATCCGGCAATGAAGGTGACGCCACGAAGGCCACAGTAGGTAGCTCCGGCAAGGAAGTTGCCGCATGCACCAACTGCCAGGCTGTGGCGGTCGCCGACAAGCGGGACGGCTCCGGCAAGCAATACTGTAAGATTCACCGCACCAAGGGCCATGACCTCCAGAGCTGCAAGAAGGTCGAGTAGCTCGTCCAGCAACAGAGGGCTGAGTACGAGCGGCGCGACAGGGAGAGAGCCCAAGGGGGTGCCGAGAAGCCTGGCCAGAAGCGCACCGGCCAGGAAGGACGCCGCGGCAAGGCCAAGCAGTGGCAGGGAGACAGACCTCCCCGCGGTCGCGACAACGACGAAGACGACGGGGAGGATGAAGACATGGATGACGTTGAGACCAGTGAGCAGGAGTTTCAGAAAGCCACAGAAGTCTTGTGCGTTGACGGGGGTGCTTCCCTGCATACCTCGCACCGCCAACTCAAACAGTGGGTGCGGGAAGTCAATGCAGCGGAACCACCCATCGAATCGCGCAAGCTTCTGAAGTGGTCCAGCACGCCTATCATCTTTGACATTGAGGACCACCCTGACCGCACAACCGCGGTCGGGTGTTTGCCGATGTTGGTTTCACCAACTATCCGCAACCTCAAGGTCACCAAGATGCTAGTTGACGGCGGGGCCGGCTTAAACCTGATCTCCTCCGCTGTGCTCCGAAAACTCCAGATCCCTGACGGCGAGCTCGAAGAGACCGGCACATTCCAAGGAATCAATCCGGGAAGGAGCAAGCCGAAGGGGAAGGTCACGCTGCCGGTAACATTCAGCAGCGAGTTAAACTTCAGGACTGAGAAGGTCACGTTCGACGTCGCCGATATCCCGTTGCCTTACAATGGGATACTTGGCCGTCCAGCACTCGCCAAGTTCATGGCAGCCTCTCACTACGCGTATAACGTGCTGAAGATGCCAGGCCCGATAAGCGTCATTTCTGTCCCTGGCGACAAGAAGGACGCTCTTATCTGTGCCGACAAGATCTACCGGGAAGCGGCAGCCACGGCATACCGCGATCCACTTGCCGCTGAAGCCCCCGGGACCAAGAAGACCAAGTCCGGCAAGAGCTCTGGTGCCCACTCCGGCAAGCGCACCTCTTTGGAGTGCTGCGCTGCCGTCGAGGACGCACCATCGAGCTCCACCGGCAAGAAGACCCAGTCCGGCAGAAGCTCTGATGCCCACTCCGGCAAGCGCGCCTCTTCGGAGTGCTGCGCTACCGTCGAGGACGCACCATCGAGCTTCACCGGCAAGCACAAGAAGGCGATGGCAGCTCCGGCAGAGACACAGCTTCTCGCCGTAGAAGCCGATGTTCCCGCGGCAGCAGAGTTGCCTTTAGTCCTTGTTGTCGAGCCACAGGCTCCAACATGGGCGCAGCAGATTGTCCGTTTCCTTCAGACAGCAGAACTTCCCGAAGAGCAAGAAGAAGCCGAAAGAGTAGCCCGGCAGTCAAGTATGTACCAGTTCATCGACAAGACACTGTACAGAAGAAGACTCAATGGTGTGAAATTGAGGTGTATTCCCCGGGAAGATGGACAAAAGCTGTTGGCGGAGATACACGGAGGCATATGTGGCCACCACATTGGCGCGAGAGCACTTGTCGGCAAAGCATTCCGGCAAGGATTCTTCTGGCCAACAGCCCTCCAGGATGCAACTGCACAAGTAACCAAGTGTGAAGCGTGCCAGTTCCATTCCAAACAGATACACCAGCCAGCTCAAGCTCTCCAGACGATCCCTTTATCCTGGCCATTTTCGGTCTGGGGGCTCGACATCCTCGGCCCCTTCCCCCGAGCTGTCGGGGGCTTTGAGTACTTGTACGTCGCAATCGACAAGTTCACAAAGTGGCCGGAAGTGGAGCCAGTGAGGAAGGTGACCGCACAGTCAGCCGTCAAGTTCTTCAGGTCGATTGTTTGCCGCTTCGGGATCCCTAACCGGATAATCACCGACAACGGCACACAATTTACGAGCCACACCTTCATGCAGTACGTCCAAGATCTCGGCACCAAGGTCTGCTTCGCTTCTGTTGCTCACCCAAGGAGCAACGGTCAAGCGGAGAGGGCGAACGCCGAGGTGCTGCGCGGGCTCACGACTAGAACTTTCGACAGGCTGCACAAGTGCGGAAGAAACTGGATCGAGGAGCTACCGGTGGTTCTTTGGTCGATCAGAACGACGCCAAATCGAGCCACTGGGCAGACGCCCTTTTCTCTAGTCTATGGAGCAGAGGCAGTTACCCCCACGGAACTCGTATACGGGTCACCTCGAGTGCTCACTTACGATGAGCTTGAGCAAGAGCGGCTGCGGCAAGATGACGCGCTGCTCCTTGAGGAAGATCGTCTCCAGGCTGCTGTGCGAGCTGCTCGCTACCAGCAAGCTCTGCGCCGCTACCATAGCCGCAGAGTCAGTGCCAGGAGTCTCGAGGAAGGCGACCTTGTTCTTCGGCACGTTCAGTCGGCCAAGAATTCCAACAAGTTGACGCCGAAGTGGGAAGGCCCTTACCGGGTGAAACGAGTCACAAGGCCTGGCGCTGTCCGCCTTGAGACCGAAGATGGCATCCCAGTGAGCAACTCCTGGAACATCGAGCATCTTCGTAAGTTTTACCCGTAAGGTGCGGTTGTCGGACCCCGTCCGGCAACCACCTTTCTGTACGAGTCTTGCCGCTGTTGCATGTAATCCTCTGTACAGAGCCAGGCGCAGACCCTGAGCACCAGTAAATGAAGCGCTGCATACCCCGGGGGTTTTAGCATGCATGCTAGGTTGAGTCTCGTCCTTGGTTAGGGTCGATAGTCCCTAACAGCGGCTAACCCCTAGCTTAGGGGTCGAGTGTCCGTCCCTTTGCTTTTCCTTCATTCGCAGGGCTCGCACGTCCTGGCCAGGCCACCTGGAGACGAAAAGGAGAAGAAGGGCGCGCCGGCACCTGGGCCCCGGCAAGAACGCCGGGGGCTGCGAATGCCAAGGTGTCACCCCCGGCAAGCCATAGTTGCCGGGGGCTGCAATATCAGATAAGTCTTTTATCCCTCTTCATGCATCCTCCTATGGACTGGGGAATGTGAAACCGCGTTCCTTCCCGGAAACTGCCGTGCTCCCCCAACTCTAGGCCCTGGAGCGCGTTCCCGGGGCCAAGTTTGGTCGTAGCCGCGACAGCTAAGGGATGAGACAAGGAGGCCGCACCCACCTCGTTCCCGCCTCCGTCAAAGGCGTGAGGAAGGTCGAGCGACGTGGGAAGGCGGCAGGGCTTGTTGTCGGGGAATGGAAGGCCTGTCCGAGAGATACCAAGGATTTGTTCCTTGGCGTGGGTTCAACCCGCGAGGCAAATAACCCGGCAAACATCCCCTTTTCATTAAAAAACATCCCATACAGGTACAGTCCATAGAGGATGAAAAACATGAGGAGAGGATTACAAGTTCTAGATACAACTAAGGCCCGAGGGCTTACAATTAAAAAGATAAGGTGCCCGTAATCCCTTTCCTGTCCCTCTCTTCAGGAGGTAGATCAAGGAGGCGAAAAGGGGAAAGGGGCGCCGAGGTGAGATACAGGTGCCAGAAGACACCAAGAGAACATCCCGGGGGCCAGACGGTGATGGCGACGCCGGGAGAAGGGTGCGAAGGAGGGGCGGCAGGACGTCAGCGCGCTGTCGAGGGCACCACGCCCTCATACTCCGACCTGACGGCCTTGTCGCCAGCCCTCTTCCCCTTCCGCGGCCTCCCTACGCCAGCCGCCCAAGGAGACGCCCCCGGGGAGTTCAAGAAGCCGGCAGGCGCGGATGGTGGGGTCGCCGGTGCCGCACAAGACGGCGCCCGACACCTAGTCGGGGCCGCCATCCTGCCGCCCGCCACCCTCACCATCACTGCCGCTCTCCTCCTCGTCACTCTCGCTCGAGGAGGAGCCTTCGCTATCGGAGGAGCTGTCCACGCAGCACTTCGCCCGGGTGCCGAAGCACCCGAAGACCTTAACGGAGAGGAGATCGCCCTCCACCAGCTTAAAATGGAGGTTTCGGGCGGGTCCGACTCCATCGCGCTCGCGAACGGAGCAGGAAGCCGGAGGCGACGACGAGGCGCCCGGTGCAGCTTGACGAAGAACTCGCAAGGGTCGTCCCCTATATGGACCGCCGCGGGGAGAGGAGCCGCCGGCGGGGGCAAAGCTGGCGCGTCGCCCCGTCCGCCTCTTCCCCGAGCGCCTCGACCTCGTCCTCGACCTCGTCCACGACCTCGCCCCCTCCCTCTTCTCCTTATGGCTGGCTCTGCCACCACGAGCGAGGAAGAGGGGAGGGTGCGCTGCCTGACGGCGACCCTCGCCGCCACCGATGAAGGCCCAGGATTCCCTTTCTCCATGGAGAATGAGAGAAAGGGGAGCAGAAGCTGAAGAAAGGAGGAGATGAGCTCGTGCAGGCTTCGGTGCTCCCTTCCCGCTCCTTATAAAGGAGCGAAGTGGGAGCCCAGCCGCCCCGCTCAACGAATCAAGACATAGGAAGAGCAGGGAGGCGGGCCGACCTGTCACCTCCGCTCGCAACGGCCCGGATTCCCGCTTCCACCGTCCGCGATCCCAAGTGCATAGGAGCCGCGTGGCGGGGATGCGGGACTGAGGCGATGGATGGGGCGGCCTCGCCCTACCCCACAATCTCGGGGAGTGGGCGCTTCGAAAACCGCGCACCGGCCCCGTCCAGTAAATGCGCCACGCCCCCACGCCTACCTCCGTTTGGAGAAGAGGGTGTGGGCCGTTCCCCTTCATCATGGCTTGACGCATGCTCGCGGGGCTTAGCCCCACGCGCGCCGCCCGCGTCACCCACGACACCGCGTTTGACGCGTGCCGTTTCGGGCGTGCGCGATGGAAGCGGAGGGACGTGCGGCGTGACCTAGGCCGCGCGTGCCCGTGCACTGTTTTGGGCCTGGCCCAACAGCGCTCGGCACCGTGTCTGGCCCAGGCCCGGGGGCTCCTGTCGGTGTACTAGAGTAGGGGTACCCTTGTACCCTGAACTTGTGCACGGGCAGTCGCAGCACCCCGCGGCAAGGCCTGCCAGGTCACCGCCAAGATTCCCCGTGGTCCCTCTGAAGACCATTCAAGAACAAAGTACTCAAGACAAGACCCCGGCAAGAGGAGCTTGCCGGGAAGAAGGCAAGACCCCGGCAAGAGGAGCTTGCCGGGAAGGCCATCAGAAGCGTCCCAAGACCCCGGCAAGAGGCGCTTGCCGGGAAGGCCGTCCGAGGCATTCCAAGGAACTTGCAGCGGCGCGTCACGCGCCCCGACAAGGCCCGGTGAGCGACAAGCTCCCGGAAGCGACAAGTCGACGGCCGCGGCAAGCTGTGCCTACTACAGCACCTAGCTGTGCCTACCCACGGCACCCTTTCCATTTTTGCCCTTGGCCGCAGTTGCTCTATGTCGGTAACCCCTTGAGTATAAAAGGAGGCCCGTGTGCAACGTAGAGGGGGTCGGCCATCTCCAGAGCCCTCGCGAGGTTCAGCAATTCCACACACTCACGCTCGCTCCCGAGCTAGAAATCAATACCAATCCACAAAGCAGGAGTAGGGTTTTACGCATCCGTGCGGCCCGAACCTGGGTAAATCGCTCGCGTGCTTCGCCTCGATTTACTCCTCGCACGACCAACCGCCCGCTTGCTTCGCCTTGATCTGCTCTTTGCGCAACCTCCGCCCCCCGCCGAACCAAAAAGGGACCCGGTCCGCCGGTCCCATAGGTGCCTGTGGATCAGAAACCCCGGCACTCCTCCCCGATGCTTTGCTGGATCGGAGCCCGGGGATCGTCATCGAGCTGAACGTGTGCTAGAACTCGGAGGTGTCGTAGTTTCGGTGCTTGATCAGTCGGGCCGTGGAGACGTACGACTACATCAACCAAACGCTTCTGTTGTCGATCTACAAGGGTACGTAGATCACACTCTCCCCTCTCGTTGCTATGCATCACCATGATCTTGCGTGTGCGTAGGAAATTTTTTCAAATTACTACGTTCCCCAACAAAATTTTCCTTACCAATTTCCACCTACCAAAGGCGCTTCACTCCCCGGCAACGGTGCCAAAAAAGAGTCTTGATGACCCACAAGTATAGGGGATCTACCGTAGTCCTCTCGATAAGTAAGAGTGTCGAACCCAACGAGGAGCAGAAGGAAATGATAAGCGGTTTTTAGCAAGGTATTCTCTGCAAGCACTGAAATAATAGGTAACAGATAGTTTTGTGATAGGATAATTTGTAACGAGCAACAAGTGACAAAAGTAAATAAAGTGCAGCAAGGTGGCCCAATCCTTTTTGTAGCAAAGGACAAGCCTGGACAAACTCTTATATGATGTAAAGCGCTCCCGAGGACACATGGGAATATCGTCAAGCTAGTTTTCATCACGTTCATATGATTCGCGTTCGGTACTTTGATAATTTGGTATGTGGGTGGACCGGTGCTTGGGTACTGCCCTCACTTGGACAAGCATCCCACTTATGATTAACCTCTATTGCAAGCATCCGCAACTACAACAAAAGTATTAAGGTAAACCTAACCATAGCATGAAACATGTGGATCCAAATCAGCCCCTTACGAAGCAACGCATAAACTAGGGTTTAAGCTTCTGTCACTCTAGCAACCCATCATCTACTTATTACTTCCCAATGCCTCCCTCTAGGCCAAAATAATGGTGAAGTGTCATGTAGTCGACATTCACATAACACCACTAGAGGAGAGACAACATACATCTCATCAAAATATCGAACGAATACCAAATTCACATGACTACTAATAGCAAGACTTCTCCCATGTCCTCAGGAACAAAAGTAACTACTCACAAAGCATATTCATGTTCATAAACAGAGGGGTATTAATATGCACAAAGGATCTGAACATATGGTCTTCCACCAAATAAACCAACTAGCATCAACTACAAGGAGTAATTAACACTACTAGCAACCCACAGGTACCAATCCCGGACTTGGAGACAGGAATTGGATACAAGAGATGAACTAGGGTTTTGAGAGGAGATGGTGCTGGTGAAGATGTTGATGGAGATTGCCCTCTCCCGATGAGAGGAGCGTTGGTGATGATGATGGCGATGATTTCCCCCTCCCGTGGGAAGTTTCTCCGGCAGAACAGCTCCGCCAGAGCCCTAGATTGGTTCCGCCAAGGTTCCGCCTCATGGCGGCGGAGTCTCGTCCGAAAAGATGGCTTATGATTTATTTTTTTCATCGAAAGACTCCATATAGCAGAAGATGGCCATCGGAGGGCCACCAGGGGGCCCATGAGGTAGGGGGGCGCGCCCAGGGGGGTAGGGCGCGCCCCCACCCTCGTGGGCAGGGTGTGGCCCCCTGGTGAACTTCTTACGCTCAATATTTTTTATATATTCTGAAAACGTCTTCCATGAAGTTTCAGGACTTTTGGAGGTGTGCAGAATAGGTATCTAATATTTGCTCCTTTTCCAGCCCAGAATCCCAGCTGCCGGCTGATACGTCTTGAGGATTCTGTTTTTATCATTTGCCTACTCGAGGACGAGCAGGAATTAAGCTTGGGGATGCTGATACGTCTCCAACGTATCTATAATTTTTATTGCTCCATGCTATATTATCTACTGTTTTGAACGTTTATGGGCTTTATTATACACTTTTATATCATTTTTGGGACTAACCTATTAACCCAGAGCCCAGTGCCAGTTTCTGTTTTTACCCTGTTTTAGGGTTTCGAAGAAAAGGAAAATCAAACAGAGTCCAATTGACCTGAAACTTCATGGAACTCATTTTTGGAAGGAAAGAAGCCCAGAAGACTTGGAGTCTACGTCAAGGAAGCTTCGAGGAGACCACGGGGTAGGGGGGCGCGCCCTCCACCCTCGTGGGCCCCTCGTGGCCCCCCTGACGTACTTCTTCCGCCTATATATCTCCATATACCCTAAAAACATCAGAACAGAGAATAGATCGGGAGTTCTGCCGCCAGAAGCCTCCGTAGCCACCGAAATCCAATCTAGACCCGTTCCGGCACCCTGCCGGAGGGGGTAATCCCTCTCCGGTGTCCATCTTCATCATCCCGTCGCTCTCCATGACGAGGAGGGAGTAGTTCTCCATCGGGGCTAAGGGTATGTACCAGTAGCTATGTGTTTGATCTCTCTCTCTCTCTCTCATGTTCTTGATTTGCCACGACCTTGATGTATCGCGAGCTTTGCTATTATAGTTGGATCTTATGTTTCTCCTCCCCCTCTACTCTCCTGTAATAAATTGAGTTCCCCTTTGAAGTTATCTTATCGGATTGAGTCTTTAAAGATTTAAGAACACTTGATGTATGTCTTGCCGTGCGTATCTGTGGTGACAATGGGATACCACGTGATTCACTTGATGTATGTTTTGGTGATCAACTTGCGGGTTCCGCCCATGAACCTATGCATAGGGGTTGGCACGCGTTTTTGTCATGATTCTCCGGTAGAACTTTGGGGCAGTCTTTGAGGTCCTTTGTGTTGGTTGAATAGATGAATCTGAGATTGTGTGACGCATATCGTATAATCATACCCACGGATACTTGAGATGACATTGGAGTATCTAGGTGACATTAGGGTTTTGGTTGATTTGTATCTTAAGGTGTTATTCTAGTACGAACTCTAGGGCTGTTTGTGATACTTATAGGAATAGCCCAACGGATTGATTGGAAAGAATAACTTTGAGGTGGTTTCGTACCCTACCATAATCTCTTCGTTCGTTCTCCGCTATTAGTGACTTTGGAGTGACTCTTTGTTGCATATTGAGGGATGGTTATGTGATCCAATTATGTTATTATTGTTGAAGGAACTTACACTAGCGAAAGTATGAACCCTAGGCCTTATTTCCTATCATTGCAATACCGTTTATGCTCACTTTTATCACTTGCTACCTTGCTGTTTTTATAATTTCAGATTACAAATACCTTTATATACTATCCATATTGCACTTGTATCACCATCTCTTCACCGAACTAGTGCACCTATACAATTTACCATTGTATTGGGTGTGTTGGGGACACAAGAGACTCTTTGTTATTTGGTTGCAGGGTTGCTTGAGAGAGACCATATTCATCCTACGCCTCCTACGAATTGATAAACCTTAGGTCATCCACTTGAGGGAAATTTGCTACTGTCCTAAAAACCTCTGCACTTGGAGGCCCAACAACGTCTACAAGAACAAGGTTGTGTAGTAGACATCAAGCTCTTTTCTGGCGCCATTGCCGGGGAGGCTAGGTAAGCGGCACTCACACCCCGTCAACTAAGCTCTTTTCTGGCGCCGTTGCCGGGGAGGTGAGTGCTTCAAGGTATATCTTTAAATCTTGTAATCGAGTCTTTTAGTTTCTTGTTTTATCACTAGTTTAGTTTATAAAAGAAAACTATAAAAAATGGAATTGAGTTTGTCTCATACGCTTCACCTTTTTAATATCTTTCGTGAGTATGATGGAAAGGATAATTGTGCTCAACTGCTAGAAGAAGAAATCTATAAAATGTTTGGCACTAAATATTTGAATGATGAGCATGATTGCAATGTTGTTAGTATGAATTCCTTGAATATCCATGATGCTAATGATATGCAAAGCCACAAGCTTGGGGAAGCTATGTTTGATGAAGATGATATTTTTTTGTCCCCCAAGTTTTGATGAGCAAATTTATTATGATGAAAGCATGCCTCCTATTTATGATGATTATATTGATGAAAGTGGATTTGGAGAGGTCATGACTTTATTTTGTGTTGAATCCACTATTTTGGAAGAGGTCCCAATTGATTATGAGAACAAAGTTGCTATCTATGATGATTATTGTGATGACTTGTATGCTATAAAGAATAATGATATCCATGAAACTTGTCATCATGATTTTAGTTTTCAATTGGATTATGCCTCACATGATAATTATTTTGTTGAGTTTGCTCCCACTATTATTCATGAGAAGAATTTTGCTTATGTGGAGAGTAATAAAATTTCTATGCTTGTAGATCATGAAAAGAATTCTTTAGGTGCTGGTTATATTGTTGAATTCATTCATGATGCTACTGAAAATTATTATGAGGGAGGAATATATGCTTGTAGGAGTTGCACTAATATCAAGTTTCCTCTCTATGTGCTTAAAATCTTGAAGTTATGCTTGTTTCACCTTCCTATGCAAGTTGATTCTTGTTCCCACAAGTTGTTTGCTCACAAAATCCCTATGCATAGGAAGTGGGTTAGACTTAAATGTGCTAGTCATATTCCTCATGATGCTCTCTTTACGTTTCAATTCTTATCTTTTATGTGAGCATCATTGAAATCATCATGCCTAGCTAGGGGCGTTAAACAATAGCACTTGTTGGGAGGCAACCCAATTTTATTTCTGTTCCTTGCTTTTTGTTCCTGTTTATTAATAAATAATTCATCTAGCCTCTGTTTATATGTGGTTTTATTCTATTAATTAGTGTTTGTGCCAAGTAGAACCTTTGGGAAGACCTGGGGAAAGTCTTGTTGATCATGCTGTAAAAAACAGAAACTTTAGCGCACACAAGAATTGCTGCCATTTTTATTTGGAGAGTGTTATTTAGTTAATTCTTTTTGAAGATGATTAATGGATAAATTCCTCAGGTCCAGCAATTTATTTTAGAATTTTTGGGGTTCCATAAGTTTGCGTTAGTTACAGATTACTACAGACTGTTCTGTTTTTGATAGATTCTGTTTTTCGTGTGTTGTTTGCTTATTTTAATGAATCTATGAGTAGTATCAGAGGGTATGAACCATATATGAGTTGGAATACATTAGGTTTAACACAAATATAAATAAATAATGAGTTTGTTACAGTACCTTGGAGTAGTGTGTTGTTTTCTTATACTAACGGAGCTTACGAGTTTTCTGTTAAGTTTTGTGTTGTGAAGTTTTCAAGTTTTGGGTAAGGATTCGATGGACTATGGAATAAGGAGTGGAAATAGCCTAAGATTGGGTATGCCCAAGGCACCCCAAGGTAATATTCAAGGACAACCAAGAGCCTAAGCTTGAGGATGCCTCGGAAGGCATCCCCTCTTTCGTCTTCGTTCATCGGTAACTTTACTTGGAGCTATATTTTTATTCGCCACATGATATGTGTTTTGCTTGGAGCGTCAATTTATTTTGTTAGGATTTGCTTTCTTTTATTTAGAACAAGGGTTTGCATCTTTCATGTCAATAAAAGTGGCATTGATAGCCTTTACTATGCCTATTTTAGAAGTCCACATGTTGCTGTTTGAAAACAGAAAGTTTACCGCTGTTGCAACAATTCCCTAGAAAAGTCAGAATGTGATAAAATGTTGAAAGCTTTTGCATATTAAGATCTGATAAATTTAATACAGTGGGAATTTTCTTTCATAAGTTTTGGAGCTAGGGAAGTATGGATGTTGCTGCATTCTTTACAGACTATCCTGTTTAGGCAGATTGCTGTTATGTTTGCATTGTTTGCATATGTTTGCTTCTTTAATGATTCTATTTGAGGATAGGACTATTAAATATGCAGAGGCATTTAGTATTCAATGTTGAATAATAATTTTAGTGATTTGCTACAGTAGAGTATGATAAGGTTTTGGCAATGGTTTATACTAACTTATCTCATGAGTCCTTGTTGAGTTTTGTGTGGTTGAAGCTTTTGAGATTTAGGGAGACCGTGATATGAGAGGAATTAAGGAGACACAAAAGCTCAAGCTTGGGGATGCCCAAGGCACCCCAAGATTATATCTCAATAAGTCTCAAGCGTCTAAGCTTGGGTATGCCCCGGTTGGCATCCCACCTTTCTTCTTCAACAACTATCGGTTAGTCTCGGTTGATCATAAGTTTTTTCTTCTTCACATGATGTTTGCCATTCTTAGAATGTCATTTTATTTTGCTTTGCTTTCTGTTTGAATAAAATACCAAGATCTTAAATTCTTAAATGTTAGAGAGTCTTCACATAGTTTCATAATTATTCAACTACTCATTGATCCTCACTTATATCTCTCGGAGTAGTTTGTTATTTGCTCTAGTGCTTCACTTATATCTTTTAGCACGGTGGTGGTTTTGTTTTATAGAAACCATTATTCTCTCATGCTTCACTTAGATTATTTTGAGAGTCTTAAATAGCACGGTAATTTGCTTAAAATCCTATATGCTAGGTCTTCAAGATTAGTAAAATTTTCTTATGAGTGTTTTGAATACTAAGAGAAGTTTGATGCTTGATGATTGTTTTGAGATATGATGGTAATAATATCAAAGTCATGCTAGTTGAGTAGTTGTGAAATTGAGAAATGCTTGTGTTGAAGTTTGCAAGTCCCGTAGCATGCACGTATGGTAAACGTTGTGTAACAAATTTGAAACATGAGGTGTTATTTGATTGTCTTCCTTATGAGTGGCGGTCGGGGACAAGCGATGGTCTTTTCCTACCAATCTATCCCCCTAGGAGCATGCGCGTAGTACCGAGGTTTTTGATGACTTGTAGATTTTTGCAATAAGTATGTGAGTTCTTTATGACTAATGTTGAGTCCATGGATTATACGCACTCTTACCCTTCCATCCTTGCTAGCCTCTTCGGTACCGTGCATTGCCCTTTCTCACATTGAGAGTTGGTGCAAACTTCGTCGGTCCATCCAAACCCCGTGATATGATACGCTCTGTCACACATAAACCTCCTTATATCTTCCTCAAAACAGCCACCATACCTACCTATTATGGCATTTCCATAGCTATTCCGAGATATATTGCCATGCAACTTTCCACCACTCCGTTTATCATGACACGTTCATCATTGTCATATTTCTTAGCATGATCATGTAGTTGACATCGTATTTGTGGCAAAGCCACTGTTCATAATTCTTTCATACATGTCACTCATGAATCATTGTCCCGGTACACCGCCAGAGGCATTCATATAGAGTCATATTTTGTTTTAAGTATCGAGTTGTAATTATTGAGTTGTAAATAAATAGAAGTGTGATGATCATCATTCATAGAGTATTGTCCCAAAAAAAGAGAAAGGCCAAATAAAAAAAGGAAGGCCAAATAAAAAAAAGATAAAGGCCAAAAAAAGGAAAGGCCAAATAAAAAAATAAATAAAATAAATAAAGGGACAATGCTACTATCCTTTTTCCACACTTGTGCTTCAAAGTAGCACCATGATCTTTATGATAGAGAGTCTCTTGTTCTGTCACTTTCATATACTAGTGGGAATTTTTCATTATAGAACTTGGCTTGTATATTCCGACAATGGGCCTCCTCAAGTGCCCTAGGTCTTCGTGAGCAAGCAAGTTGGATGCACACCCACTAGTTTCTTTTGTTGAGCTTTCATACATTTATAGCTCTAGTGCATCCGTTGCATGGCAATCCCTACTCCTTGCATTAACATCAATCGATGGGCATCTCCATAGCCCATTGATTAGCCTCGTTGATGTGAGACTTTCTTCTTTTTGTCTTCTCCACATAACCCCCTCATTATTCTATTCCACCCATAGTGCTATATCCATGGCTCGCGCTCATGTATTGCGTGAAAGTTCATAGGTTTAAGATTACTAAAGTACGAAACAATTGTTTGGCTTGTCATCGGGGTTGTGCATGATGAGAGCATTCTTGTGTGACGAAAATGAAGCATGACTAAACTATATGATTTTGTAGGGATGAACTTTCTTTGGCCATGTTATTTTGATAAGATATAATTGCTTAGTTAATATGCTTGTAGTATTACTATTTTTATGTCAATGTGAACTTTTGTCTTGAATCTTTCGGATCTGAATATTCATGCCACAATTAAAAAGAATTACATTGAAATTATGCCAAGTAGTACTCTGCATCAAAAATTCTGTTTTTATCATTTGCCTACTCGAGGACGAGCAGGAATTAAGCTTGGGGATGCTGATACGTCTCCAACGTATCTATAATTTTTGATTGCTCCATGCTATATTATCTACTGTTTTGAATGTTTATGGGCTTTATTATACACTTTTATATCATTTTTGGGACTAACCTATTAACCCAGAGCCCAGTGCCAGTTTCTATTTTTACCCTATTTTAGGGTTTCGAAGAAAAGGAAAATCAAACGGAGTCCAATTGACCTGAAACTTCACGGAACTCATTTTTGGAAGGAAAGAAGCCCAGAAGACTTGGAGTCTACGTCAAGGAAGCTTCGAGGAGGCCACGAGGTAGGGGGCGCGCCCTCCACCCTCGTGGCCCCCCTGACGTACTTCTTCCGCCTATATATCTCCATATACCCTAAAAACATCAGAACAGAGAATAGATCGGGAGTTCCGCCGCCAGAAGCCTCCGTAGCCACCGAAAACCAATCTAGACCCGTTCTGGCACCCTGCCGGAGGGGGAAATCCCTCTCTGGTGTCCATCTTCATCATCCCGGCGCTCTCCATGACGAGGAGGGAGTAATTCTCCCTCGGGGCTGAGGGTATGTACCAGTAGCTATGTGTTTGATCTCTCTCTCTCTCTCGTGTTCTTGATTTGGCACGATCTTGATGTATCGCGAGCTTTGTTATTATAGTTGGATCTTATGTTTCTCCTCCCCCTCTACTCTCTTGTAATGAATTGAGTTTCCCCTTTGAAGTTATCTTATCGGATTGGGTCTTTAAAGATTTGAGAACACTTGATGTATGTCTTGCCATGCGTATCTGTGGTGACAATGGGATACGACGTGATTCACTTGATGTATGTTTTGGTGATCAACTTGCGGGTTCTGCCCATGAACCTATGCATAGGGGTTGGCACGCGTTTTCGTCGTGATTCTCCGGTAGAACTTTGGGGTACTCTTTGAGGTCCTTGGTGTTAGTTGAATAGATGAATCTGAGATTGTGTGACGCGTATCGTATAATCATACCCACGGATACTTGAGGTGACATTGGAGTATCTAGGTGACATTAGGGTTTTGGTTGATTTGTGTCTTAAGGTGTTATTCTAGTACGAACTCTAGGGCTGTTTGTGACACTTATAGGAATAGCCCAACGGATTGATTGGAAAGAATAACTTTGAGGTGGTTTCGTACCCTACCATAATCTCTTCGTTTGTTCTCCGCTATTAGTGACTTTGGAGTGACTCTTTGTTGCATATTGAGGAATGGTTATGTGATCCAATTATGTTATTATTGTTGAGGGAACTTACACTAGCGAAAGTATGAACCCTAGGCCTTATTTCCTATCATTGCAATACCGTTTATGCTCACTTTTATCACTTGCTACCTTGGTGTTTTTATAATTTCAGATTACAAATACCTTTATCTACTATCCATATTGCACTTGTATCACCATCTCTTCGCAGAACTAGTGCACCTATACAATTTACCATTGTATTGGGTGTGTTGGGGACACAAGAGACTCTTTGTTATTTGGTTGCAGGGTTGCTTGAGAGAGACCATCTTCATCCTACGCCTCCTACGGATTGATAAACCTTAGGTCATCCACTTGAGGGAAATTTGCTACTGTCCTACAAACCTCTGCACTTGGAGGCCCAACAACGTCTACAAGAAGAAGGTTGTGTAGTAGACATTACCGGCATTCTCCCTCTTTATGTAAACCTTGTAAAATAAGAGAGAGCAGGCATAAGTATTGTGACATAATGTGTAATAACAGCCCATAATGCAATAAATATCGATATAAAAGCATGATGCAAAATGGATGTATCAGTGGGCCGGATGACTAAGAGTCGTCGCGGCAAGCTCTACATCGACGACGATGGCTGGGGCCCCGAGGTCGGCTCAATCGAGTACGGGTACCGGGTCCCCTTCGGCGGAATCTGAAGGAAATATGCCCTAGAGGCAATTATAAAGTTATTATTTATTTCCTTATTTCATGATAAATTTTTATTATTCATGTTAGAATTGTATTAACCAGAAACTTGATACAAGTGTGAATACATAGACAAACAGAATGTCACTAGTACGCCTCTACCTGACTAGCTCGTTGAATCAAAGATGGTTAAGTTTCCTAGCCATAGACATGAGTTGTCATTTGATTAACGGAGTCACATCATTAGAGAATGATGTGATTGACTTGACCCATTTCGTTAGCTTAGCACTTGATCGTTTAGTATGTTGCTATTGCTTTCTTCATGACTTATACATGTTCCTATGACTATGAGATTATGCAACTCCCTTTTACCGGAGGAACACTTTGTGTGCTACCAAATGTCACAACGTAACTGGGTGATTATAAAGGTGCTCTACATGTGTCTCCAAAGGTACTTATTGAGTTGGCATATTTCGAGATGAGGATTTGTCACTCCGATTGTCGGAGAGGTATCTCCGGGCCCTCTCGGTAATGCACATCACTATAAGCCTTGCAAGCATTGTGACTAATGAGTTAGTTGCGGGATGATGCATTACGGAACGAGTAAAGAGACTTGCCGGTAACGAGATTGAACTAGGTATTGAGATACCGACGATCGAATCTTGGGCAAGTAACATACCGATGACAAAGGGAACAACGTATGTTGTTATGCGGTTTGAGACCGATAAAGATCTTCGTAGAATATGTAGGAACCAATATGAGCACCCAGGTTCCGCTATTGGTTATTGACCGGAGACATGTCTCGGTCATGTCTACATAGTTCTCGAACCCGTAGGGTCCGCACGCTTAACGTTCGGTGATGATCGGTATTATGAGTTTATGTGATTTGATGTACCGAAACTAGTTCGGAGTCCCGGATGAGATCGGGGACATGACGAGGAGTCTCGAAATGGTTGAGATGTAAAGATCAATATATTGGACGACTATATTCGGACATCAGAAAGGTTCCAAGTGGTTCGGGTATTTTTCGGCGTACCAGAGAGTTACGGGAATACGGGGGAGAAGTATTGGGCCTAATGGGCCAAGTGGTGGAGGAGAGGAGGCAGGGCGCGCGGCACCCCTAGCCCAAACCGAATTGGACTAGGGGGGCCGTCCCCCCTTTCCTCCTTTCCTCCCTCTCCTTCCTTCTCCCCTTCCCCCTTCCTTTCCTCCTCCTAGTAGGAGTAGGAAAGGGGAGTCCTACTCCTACTAGGAGGAGGACTCCTCCTCCTGGCGCGCTAGAAAGTTGATCCTTTATATACGGGGGAAGGGGGCACCCTAGAAAGTTGATCATTGATCCCTTAGCCGTGTGCGGTGCCCCTCTCCACCATAATCCACCTCGATCATATCGTACCGGTGCTTAGGCGAAGCCCTGCGTTGGTAGCAACATCATCACCGTCATCACGCTATCGTGCTGATGGAACTCTCCCATGAAGCTCTGCTGGATCGGAGTTCGTGGGACGTCATCGATGTTATATGCACGAGTAGAAAACAAGTGAGTTGTGGGCGATACAAGTCATACTGCTTACCAGCATGTCACACTTTGGTTCGGTGGTATTGTTGGATGAAGCGGCCCGGACCGACATTACGCGTACGCTTACGCGAGACTGGTTCTACCGACGTGCTTTGCACACAGGTGGCTGGCGGGTGTCAGTTTCTCCAACTTTAGTTGAACCGAGTGTGGCTACGCCCGGTCCTTGAGAAGGTTAAAACAGCACTAACTTGACGAACTATCGTTGTGGTTTTGATGCATAGTTAAGAACGGTTCTTGCTAAGCCCGTAACAGCCACGTAAAACTTGCGACAACAAAGTAGAGGACGTCTAACTTGTTTTTGCAAGGCATGTTGTGATGTGATATGGTCAAGACGTGATGAGATATAAATTGTTGTATGAGATGATCATGTTTTGTTGAAGTTGTCGGCAACTGGAAGAAGCCTTATGGTTGTCTCTTTATTGCATAAGATGCAAGCGCCAAATAATTGCTTTACTTTATCACTATGCGATAGCAATAGTTGCAAGAGCAATAGTTGGCGAGACAACCATGTGATGACACATTGATAAATATCAAGATGATGGAGATCATGGTGTCATGCCGGTGACGATGGAAATCATGACGATACTTTGGAGATGGAGATCAAAGGCGCAATATGATCATGGCCATATCATGTCACATATTTTGATTGCATGTGATGTTTATCTTTTATACATCTTATTTTGCTTAGTTCGGCGGTAGCATTATAAGATGATCTCTCACTAAATTTCAAGGTAAAAGTATTCTCCCTGAGTATGCACCGTTGTCAAAGTTTGTCGTGCCGAGACACCACGTGATGATCGGGTGTGATAAGCTCTACGTTCATCTACAACGGGTGCAAGAAAGTTTTGCACACGCCGAATACTCGAGTTAAACTTGACGAGCCTAGCATATGCAGATATGGCCTCGGAACACTAGAGACCGAAAGGTCGAGCGTGAATCATATAGTAGATATGATCAACATAGTGATGTTCACCATTGAAAACTACTCCATCTCACGTGATGATCGGACATGGTTTAGTTGATTTGGATCACGTGGTCATTTAGATGACTAGAGGAATGTCTATCTAAGTGGGAGTTCTTAAGTAATATGATTAATTGAACTTTAATTCATCATGAACTTAGTCTGATAGTATTTGTATAACTATGTTGTAGATCAATAGCTCGCGATGTTGCTCCCCGTTTATTTTTAATATGTTCCTAGAGAAAAACTATGTTGAAAGATGTTAGTAGCAATGATGCGGATTGGATCCGCAATCTAAGGATTATACTCATTACTGCACAGAAGAATTATGTCCTTGATGCACCGCTAGGTGACAGACCGATTACAGGAGCAGATACAGATGTTATGAATGTTTGGCAAGCTCGATATGATGACTACTTGATAGTTTAGTGCACCATGCTTTACGGCTTAGAATCGGGGCTTCAAAGACGTTTTGAATGCCACAGAACATATAAGATGTTCTAAGAGTTGAAATTGGTATTTCATACTCATGCCCGTGTCAAGAGGTATGAGACCTCTGACAGTACTTTGCCTACAAGATGGAGGAGAATAGATCAATCAGTGAGCATGTACTCAGATTGTCTGGGTACTACAATTGCTTGAATCAAGTGGGAGTTAATCTTCCAGATAAGATAGTAATTAACAAAGTTCTCTAGTCACTATCACCAAGTTACTAGAACTTCGTGATGAACTATAATATGCAAAGGATGATGAAAGTAATTCCTGAGCTCTTCACGATGCTGAAATTGGCGAAGGTAGAAATCAAGAAAAACATCAAGTGTTGATGGTTGACAAGACCACTAGTTTCAAGAAAAAGGGAAAATGGAAGAAGGGGAACTTCAAGAAGAATGGCAATCAAGTTGTTGCTCAAGTGAAGAAGCCCAAGTCTGGACCTAAGCCTGAGACTAAGTGCTTCTTGTTCGCACACAAACACGTCACCGTGTACCTCCAACGCCGAGGGTGATGCACCGCAGCTCACGTCGAAGGAGACCCGGCCGGAAGCGTGGTACGCAGGCAATCCAGCAGGCGCTTTTGAAGACCCGAAACCCCGCACGCCCGAGAGGGACCCCGTCTGAATGCGTAGCGGATATGGGCTTCCATAGGTCGACCTGATCGCCCCTAGGGCCTCGAGGTTCGCCGCCCTGCAAAGAAGAAGAATAGACGAAGAACGAGGAAGAAGAAGAACTAGGGTTAAGGAGAAAAGATAAAAGATAAAAAGTGATAGATTATTTGATCGATTGTGTGTTGTTCAATCGGCCGTCACCCCTTAGATGTATAAGAGGCGGCTGGACTTCCCGTGCAAGGAAAAGGCTTGAATTCACGTCCAAAACCCTAGTCAAATTCGGATTGGTTTTGCCTGAACTTTCCAAAACTGTTCGGTTTAAACTGGCTGCACCTTACGGGTCTTTTTTGTGGTGGTAAACGATCTCGTATGAAAACGAGCCCAAAAGCAATCTTGACCGTTTCGACAAGACGAACAACTTTCATGTTGAACGTTTTTTAATCAGATGTCATCTTGAGGATCAAATCAGTTGCGCAAAACAGGCTATTCCCTCGCGCTACCCATCAGACATGTTTCTGGTGGGGCGCGCCACATCTCGCCTCGTGACAGGGCTGCATTCCGATTGCTCTAAATTTTGCATATGGACTCGGATTTGGATGATTTTTATATCAAAATCTACCATTTCGATGAGAAGAAGACAATCCGTGTAGACCATTTTTCCATATGAGGCAGTCTTGAGGGCGTAATCAGCTGAATAGTGTTCTGAATACAAAATCTCAGGACTTCGAACATAACTTCGGCCTTAGAGATGAGACCGGATGGCTATGGCGCAAATATCAAAGTTTCTCCTTTTGACGATACGGAACTTTCTCACATTGAGCACTTTTCCATTTGAGGTCTTCTTAATTATGCTTTTGATGATGCCAAAATCTGGTGTCAACACATGCCCCCCTGTTTTTCGGCAAAGCATGTGTGCCGAAAAATAACTTGCGCATAGCTTGTTCTAAGGACGATGCCAACACTCCATCAGCCATTTTGCATGTTCTTAGAACGATAAGTATATATCGGCCATTGCTTGTTTGAACCTCTTGATGCAAACTTCGGTGGAAACTTCTCAGCTTCTATAACAATCCAGTGATAAGGTTCCATAGATCAAAACCATCCTCCGAACCATATTGTTCCCCCTTTTGCTAGGATTTTGCAGATAATCAAGAATGGACTTCCTTCAATCCTTACTTCATCTCATGATAAACTATAAGTGATTCGTCAAAACATTGATAGCTTTTATTGTTGTACTACTCATAACAAATCACCGAAAGCCTCAATATGTATAGCACCTATAGCAAGAAAAAGCTCCAATCCGAATAACAATGCATATTTGGCTTTGATCATTTGTGCATAAATATTTTAAGCGGCATGAGGTTTCACAAAATAGCACCATAAGGAGATATATAAACAACACCAACACCTTGGCCATTGCTACAAATTTGACCATCAATATATAACCTCCATGGTACTAGAGAGATCAAGCTAAAACCAATATTATGTATGACATTAATCCGATGTTCAGTAATAAAATCAACTATGATTTGGCCTCTTATAGATCTCAAAGATGCATAAGCCAAATCGTATCCAAACAAAGTATAAGCCCACTAACCAATTCTGCAGCAATGAATTGGTCTATGCAGCATATATTCAATGATATCGGTCATGATGTCTCAACTCCATTCAATCATAATATAGGCATGCATATAAATTTCCATGAGCACGTACCTTGTCTCGCTCTCCAATCGAACTAAGGACGATGTTAGAGTACTACACCGGCCATGCGTTGACATAATCTTAGGACGATAGATAAATATCGGCCATTACCATGTAAACTTCATTCAAAGCACATATAGCTGAAATAAATAAATGAAATGACAAATCAAGTATTTCATCCCTTTGGATCAGCAACAAACTTTTAGCTAATCAAATGTATAGTACTTGGTAATACCCTTTCATGACGTAAGAAATTATATTGCATCCATGGATTAAAATAAGCCCATTGAGGGTTACCAATCATACCTAATGACGAATTCCATGACATAGGCGTTAATGGCATAGTTGAAGAATATGGATAATGTGTAGACCAAAAATGTTGAAACCTTCGGCTTGGTCCTTCATAGTTTTCACTCTTTTCCTTCTTCACCTTTGCCGCACTTATTGTAATGTAAGCTTGCACATAATTCTTATTTTGAGCACTTCCTTTGGGAACCCGTGCCATGTTCCTTTCTTCAAGTTCTTGTGCACTAAGTTTTTGTAATTTCTTCTTTTGCCAATACGATGAGCCGAGTGGGTATCTCGGCTGCGATTCTGTTTTGACCAATGACAACTCTTTTTCGGCCTTGTGCACTCTCAACTTCTTTTCTTCAGATTTAGCACTTTGACTTTCAATAATTGGTTGCTTCATCTCATTGCCTTTAGTAGCCAATGTCAAAACTTTAATTGGCTCTTTGTTATTTGAGATCAAATCTGAAGTAGCACACTTACGACCATCTCTTTTAACACGGTACACTTGTTTGACCACCTCTTTCTTCTTCTTTGAGCTCCGGACCGATTCCTTATGATTGAAATGGTCTTTAACATATAATTGTTCAAATGTTGATCTTCTCGTAGATGCATAATATGGGTGAGATGGTCTAAAATAAGATGGAGAGTGTACCCTTGTATCATACCTGTCCCATGATGGATATGGATCTACATGAGCATAGGGATGCATCCACGGCATTGGCACTGGCGGCCCAAAATACGGATATGAATATGTTGCATTAAAATGCTCGGTTTGCCAATACCGATCCTCATATTTGCGCCTTGGGGACGATCTTGGTTTCTTTGCATGATTTGGTCGATAAGCATTCTTATCTTCACTCTTCTTTTGATATTTATCCAATAGTTCAGCGAAGGTGATTTTTGATCTCTTATACTGGCGCTTATTTCGGCCTTTGTTTTCTTTTGGTTCGCTTTCATCGATCACTGGATTTGCTTGTTGCCCCCCAGTCCTTAGCGTCTTCATTGTAGCTTCGATGGAATTCTCGCCCTCAAGATTATGTTCATTATGCTCTTCAAAAACTTCTTTACTTGAAAGCTTGATCCCATCACCTGCAGCTTTTACTTTCTCTTAAAATGGATCGTCTTGAGGCAGCCGATGCAAAAAAAATCTGCCATCGGGACCAATCAGAATAGACTGGTCATCTCTTGGTGTCTCAACAAATTTCAATCGTCCTTTATCAATGGACGATTTAACTATTTGACGAAACATGTTACAATCCTCAAAGTTATGCTTGGACGAATCATGCAACTTACAATACATTCATCCTTGGACAGATGGCTCAACATGATGATCAAGAATTCTAATATAATTATTTCTCAACAACAAATCAAATATTTGATCACACATGCTTGAATTGAAGGTAACCTTTTTATTCTCTAGCCGATCTTGTTGTGAGAACGGCTTTGGAATTAAGCAAACGAATGGTTCAGATTTTGCATCACCCCATTCGGCTATGCATTGTGTTTTGCACTCTATCTTCGATGTCTTTGGATAAGAAACTATACTGGCATCGGTTTGCTCAGAAGATTTTAACGTTGGCTTTAAATTTTTGAAATGAAAATAGCTAGAACATACATGTCTCAAACTCTCAATTGAGACCAAGTGTAAGCCAAATAAGAAATAAGCAGATCTACCCAATTAGATATGAGCTTTAGATAAAGCAATGGGGAAAGCCTTGGCTGCAATAATTTTTCGCAATCGGTATTTTTGAATGGTGCAATATGTTGACCGATATGCTTTGTGACAATCTGATTGCTAACAGATAAATTACCCTTCTTCATTGGTCTCTCAATATTTGTTATGAAGATTTTTCTAATATATGCATCAACAACTAAGTCATGACCAAATCTAAAAACAGGTAAATTAATTGCTAGACATACCTCTTCAAATATGTTGGGAGAGCATGATGGTGGTGTGACTTGAAGAATATCTTGCTCTGCCTTCGGATAGCTCCCCAGCGCCTTGTCATCATCTTTCTCTTGATTTGGTGCATCATTAGTTTGAAGAACTTCGTCCACCAAACTTTCTTCGGCCACTCGTTCTTGTTCTTGAAGCTCATCAATTTCTATGGCACGAAACTCATAGGGCAGGAAGTAGGTTCCATTAACTTCAGAAAAACCAAGTATGGTTGTCTTACTATACTTTCCATGCCCTTTCTCAACAATGTTTGCCTCTTTGGATTTGATGGATTCGGAATATATACTACTTGATTCAGCTTTTTCAACCGAAGCACTTTTAGTTTCCGAATCATCATTCTTTTCACCGGTTATATCAATTGGCAAGGATTCTTTTCTTTGAGCTAATTCCCTATCAATTCTCTCTTGGCGAAGTACTTGCACCCTATCACGCAAAGCTTTAACTCCCCTCTCAATTTCAGCCCGTCCGCTCTAGATTAGTTTGCCCCCCAATGCTTTTAGGATCTTTCGGCAATGAAGTTTTAGTGTTGCCGAAATTTTGCAATTGTGTAGGGGGTATATAATATGTTGTGGTACTAGGTAGAGGTGTATGCACTGTTGTATAACCATATGTTCTCTCACCAATACTATCAATTGATGAAGTTTCATCTTCCTGCAAAACTCTAGCCTTTATTGCAACATAATCAGGAAACAACCCATTTTCATATTATTCAAGGTAAAGAGCACTAATTCTCTTGTTTTGTGTCAAGATCTTTTTTAATGCAGCCACAACCGCTTCTGGAAGGGATTGCTCCGCAATACTTTCAGATTTTTTCGGCAATGATTTGTGAGTGTTGCCGAAATTCTTGAATTGCATAGAGTATGCATTATATGCTACAGTATTTGATGACGGCACATGTGTTCCTGTAAAATTTTCACTTATTCGGCTAACCTCTGAGGTTTGTTAGACATGTCATCTCTGACCTCTGTGTGCATTATCATCTCTAACTGTTGCTCAGCTTCTAATGTTAGCTGCTCTGCTTTGCATATGACAGGGTCTGACCGTTTTCCCACAAGGATACAGAAACCCCAATGTTCCAGGGTGTACGAAGCGAAAGCAACCTGACTGGGCGCCTTCAGATTTTGTTGAACAAGGACTTTGTGAAGATTTTCTGCCTGCTGCACCGACTATGGTACAACTTGAGAACCTATACGCTCAGTTACAGGAGCATGCGTTAAATGTTGGGGCCACTTCTTTCAAGTGCAAGAGCGATAAAAGGGAGCGCACCCATGTGTCTTCCTTTGTGGACAAAGAAACTCAGGTTACTGCTTTAATCTTATCGTTTCTGAAATTCTTTCTAGGGAATCTTACTGCTAACCATTACCTTCTCTTTGACATCATACTTACCATATTATCCGATTCTGGAACAAGAAGCTAGGAAAGTTCGTTGATTTTCTGCGATAGAATGCAACCGGGTACATAGTTGCTTTTCGGGCCTTCGCTGATATTAACGCGATAAAATACGCTCACTGGTGTTGCTTCAAGGACGACAAGCAGGTCCAAAGTGACTTTCCTGACACCACATTTGAGGTCACAAATTATCAGGCGGGCTACATGGATGTGTACGTCATTTACAAGTCACCTTCTCCTGCTGTCTTGAGTATCTATTTTTTCTTTCTTTTTTCCTATTTTATCTCTGACAAAGAAAAGATGTGTATTTTTTACAGTGCTGCGGTTGTCTTTGGTGTGGACATGGTCCAATGATACTTGATGAGATTTGCGCAGTACATGAGGAGTATGATCAAGAAACAGTACATGAGCATCATCACAAAACAAAAAAGCTGGTTAAACATCTTCTGCACATTCTGTTTGTGTTGTTAGGTGAAGGTCCAAGGTTTGATCTTATCAAAGCGACTATATACTCAAGCATAGAGAAGTTCTCTCACAAGTATTGCCTAAAACATCTTAGATTAGCCGCTATTTTGGAAGAAGTAATTCAAAACTGGTCCAGTCTCTCAAAAACAACATATTTCCTATTGCTTGTGCATTATGAAAAGAAGATAAAGGCGAAGTGCCTTAGGGAGAGACATGATCCTGCTGATAGTTCACTGCCACACTTTAGTCATTGTCGACTATTTTTGCAATTTGAGGCACATGCTAGGATAGCACGGTACCGCTGCTTACAGGTGGAAGTCGGTGAAAAAAAGATTCAGCATGTCCTTAAATTGAGAAAAGATTCTGTGGATGGGAAATGGATGTATTATGGGGATGTAGCATGTAATCAGCTTCTTGGTGATCATCTGTCGCTTCTGAAGTATCTGGACCAGTATACTACTTCTGTGATTATGAGAGCTACTGGTTACCAGAAAGAACTGCACCCTACACTCTCTTCGTCATCAGAATCTGATGAAAAGAACGAGAAAGGGAAAGACAAAGAGAAAGAGAAAGAGAAAGAGAGAGAGAGAGAGAGAGAGAGAGAGAGAGAGAGAGAGAGAGAGAGAGAGAGAGACGAAGTGGATTACAAAAGATGCAGAATTTTGGAAGAAGTTCGCCGACTTCAAAGAGCATCATCAAAACTCTACGCTGTCTGCTACTCTTCACTTTGTCAATGATGCCCTCCCATTCCTGCAACGTTGGGTTTTTGAAGCGGTCAAAGCTGATTTGTATGAGGAAGTCAAGGTTATTTGTAGCAAGTTTAAAACTACATTGCAGAGGTATATTCATCTATTGTTGCTAGTACCTGATGTTTTCATTGCTCGTCTATCATAGTATGTTGCTCTTTTTGTCTAACATCTTTGTTTCGTCAGAATGAACGAGATTGAAGCTGTGGAGTACGCTTGTGATGGATGGCCTGCCAGAAGGGTTGACAAACTGACAAAGCTGAAGCCTATCTTCAAATTTCTTAATGAAAATTGTCCAGATTGGAGTCCACCACAGCAAGATCCAGTTGGACAGGCTGACCAACAGCATGATGAGGATGAGGAGGATGAACTAATCATGGCCAAAGGAAAGGGCGGCAAGGGCAGGATGCAGTATGTGAACCGTGAGGTCAAGGTCAAGGTCAAGCGGAAGCGGAAGGGCAAGGACAAGGACAAAAGCTAGTGTGTTGGTTTTACTGGTGCTGCACATAGTTCTTGGTTATACTTCTTCTGCACATTATTCTGGGTGGTTTTGAGTTTCCCCCTTGGAAGATGGCCCAGTCAATTAATTGGGGGTGCTCTAAAATTGCTTTCCATGTTCTCTACCATTTTGAATTCGTTGAACTGAAAATTGCATTGCTCCTTGTGTTGCAAGTCCTAGTCAAAAGTTCATTATTACAATTACCTTCAAGTGGATCTGCTCTTTGCTTATGGAAAAAATTTCAGAGTGTGGTAGTCAGCAACAGTGTGAATGGAAGGAGATGCCTAATTGTACCACAGTAGCAGTTGATCAAGATATAAGATGTGGGCATGCCACTAGCGAGTCAGCCATACCACCTGACAGTAATAGTGCTTGGAATCAGGTGGTCCGTTGGGAGGTACTACTCTTCATGCTATGGAATCACATATGCTGCGATTATTTGTTCCTGTTTCAACCTCTCCTGGTTACACCATTGTCAATTATCTGTGCAATGTGAGCTTGAATTGGTACTTGGGTGAGGTGCTCTGGGATGTTAAGCAATGGTGGTTGTATACTCTGCAGTCAGCCCAAGCAATTCTTGAGACTTTAGGCATGAGTGTTCTGATATGGGAATTTCCTTGCAAGTGAGTGTTCAGATCACCAGTACAGATGGCATGAGTGTTCTGATCTGGGAATTGTTATCTCCTTGGAGTAACCTACAGGAAGGTGACACTAGTGGGACTGAAGCCATGGATTTCTTGGGAATGTTTCTCTCTGGAAGAATTTTCCAGCTTGCCATATTCTCTGTACTGGTGATGTACGGAAGTGGTAGACGTACTTCATTATCTGCAGCTATTTGAGGACAAAGTTGAAGCTTGGGTTTAGGATGTTGTGCAACCTCCATAGGATTCCGGTGGCGTCATACAACATCGAATTGTGGGCAAGTCGAATCTTATGTGGGAGGGATTGTTAGTGACCCTTCCTCTGACATGGTGGGCCATCGTCATCAGGTGGGACCCAACACAGTTGGTACAAGGAGGTAACTATAAGCTGGCGAGGAAGGACATCAGGAAGCTAGGCTTGGAACAGAATGACGGCTTTGGACGAGGCTTGTGTTGGCTAGGATAGTTCCTGTTCATCTTTTTCCTCATGGTGATTGAGTGGAATAGATAGGGATCCTCAAAACTCCACTGGAAATTTCCAGGTCTGATAAGAGATGGGGCAATGAGTAGTGCACTCGTGATGCTACATGATCAGAGATCAGTGATGGAAATGGTCAAGCATATCACTAATGCAGGTGTGATGGACATATAGAGCAAGATACCTGAAGATTTTTCAGAGGAAATGCATAGTGACTGCGAGTATGCACAAGAGCAGCAACAACATTCAGCTGGAGAAGGGCAGCAAGAACATTCAGTTGGAGAAGAGCAGCAGCAACATTCAGTGGAGCAGCAGGAAAGTGTAGGTGCAACTGAGCAGCAGTATACTGCAAATGCAGAGGAACAGCAGCAAGAGGCAGGTGCAGAGGATCATATGGAAGAACCTTGGCAATTTTCTGACATGTATTATCATCCTGGTAGGATTTCTAACTTACCAGTGAGAAGAGGAAAATCCGTTGTAGCTGAGGAGGAAGTAAACATTGGTAATCATGAATCTGATGTGACTATGCTATCCCCCTGCAGAGAGCAACATCTCAGCATCTGATGATGAAGTCTTGGAGCATCTGATGCAAGAAGAAGAGAAGAAGGTGAGGAACCACAGGGGAACAGGTTTTCAAAGAAAGGCATTAAAATTGGGGCGTGGAGTATGTGATCGTGAGCTCACAAGAGCTCGTTATCTGTCCCGTCCAGTATAACTTTGTGATTCGTTGTATTGAATGCCTCTGACGGGTTGTGAGTCCATCTAGAACAGATAAATTGATATATGCATGTGTACAGACCCGACTGGTGGGTCCTGTTCTACGCAGATGTTGGGACGCCGCGGATGGAGTGAGGCAGGGCCGTGGCTTGAGATGCCGCCGGTGTCCTGGTCCATGGATCAGATCATGTGCTCTCTGGTAACGACGACAATAGATGGAGTAAATGCAGGAGTGGGTTGCTGAGAGCAGCTGTCTCCTACCTCCCGAGATTGGATGCTCCATTGGTGAAAGCGGCGAACCGGTGGAGGAGCCTCCTCCGACAAGGCGACTGGGCGCACCGGCGAGCATGGAGTTCTTGATGCATCCAATAAATAGGTACTGATCTGTTTGCTATTGCTGCTGATTCACTACCGTTTTGATTTAGGATTTCCAGAAGATTTGATTTGTTTGCCGACTCTCTGTGCAAGCAGCAGAACTCTGCTAGAGGAGGTGAACGAGAACAACATTTCCATGGAGCCTCTTCACTACCCTGTGAGCACGCCGCCGGTGGTTGAGCTGCCGGCCATGACAGCATCAAATGCAGACGGCTAGATCTGTGCTGAGGACGCTGCTCTAGACGGGTGCAGTGCAGATAAGGCTCAAGCTTCAGAGCACTTCATAGATCAGGTTGACCCGAAAACTCCTGGCAGGACGCAATGGTATGCAGAATAAGATTGAAAAATAACTTCATTTGGGTTCGAACATTGAGATGGCCCTATGTTGTAAAGCTATAGTGTACACATATATATTCCAGTAGTGATTAGAATCACTTATTGAATGTCCAAAACTGAGCTTGCGTAAAAAGAATTAAGTCTGTACAAAATTATCTATGCCATAACTAGTGAATATACTGGAACGATTCTGGTGCAAACATGATGTGTGAAGGATGATAAATTTAGTCGCTTTCACTCTAAAAGGGAACTGATTCTCTGAACATATTTTCATGCTAGCAGGTTTATTTCCTCCAGCTAAACACAAGGAAAATGGGAGGCCTAACACAAGTAGGGAGAAGGCACTGTATGAAGGGTTAAGTAAATGGACCAGATTCTGCAGCATATGTCGGCAGCAAGGTCACAAGCAAACGGCCTGTCCAGATCGATGTACTGAAGCAGCCTCGCAAGCCATCAAGGTAAGACTGAAGTAATTGATCAATTTGGGGTACTTTAATGATCAGGTCCTTAGTTGTGTTCTATCTGTATAATTAAGATTTGTTGAGACTGTATGATTATAACTTGTGTGTTACTCCTCTGCCTAGAAAATAAAATGCTTTTTATTCGGCTTGCCTGGATAGTTTCAGACTTATAAGAGTGTTTGCCAATGCTGATGTTGTACTTTTTATTACTGAATTAAATGTGTTGACTATTAATGAATTGATTCGATGACTAGCTGTAGATTGTGTTGTTCAGGTGAACTTGATCCGCAGATTTGAGGTGGTGTGTGATACCTGTTATTTCCAAATCCAGCTGATACATGCTTTGAGTAACCAAAGACAGACATATGGCATGTTTTGGGTCAAACAAGTTAATTAATGCATTTAGTAGTGTTCCGTCAGGTGGAGCTATCCTCGTGAGCGAGCTTGCATTCGAAATTCAAACATCGTGGGCGGTAGAAGTGCAAATGGTAAGAAACCTATCTATTAACTACAACATCTTGAAGCTTTGGTTGCATAGTGATAACGTTATGAATTGATGCAGAAATGGAGGTGCCCTTCATCGACTTGGTAACGAGTGTCCCGATAACACAAACTGAGGATCTTGGACCGGCGGCAAGTATTCTCTACTCCCTCCGTCCCATAATGTAAGATGTTTTTTGACACTGGGACGGAGTAGTAGAAAACAATAGAATAAGCTCGTGTAGAGGATGGTAGACTAAGCTATGCTGATTGCAGAGGTGGAGGTGCCTTTCATTGACTTGACCACAAGCAGTCTAGATACAGATGTGGACACAGGGGCTCCGCCTGGTATGTCTGATGCTCATGTTGCATATGTTTGTTGAGCAAGATCAATCTTTGGAAACTGATAAAAAATGTCTTCTTGGTTAAACAAATGACGCAGCGAGATTGGCGCCTGTAAAGACAGAGGATACATCGGATTGCCTAAAGTTTCATACTGTCATTGGTGGTAAGCAAGTTTGCATATGAACATGTTCCATGTATGCGTTTTGCAAGGCTATGTACATTTGAATATGAGAAAACAACATCTTGCAGGAGAACAAGTTATTGGCTCTACCCCTGGCAATTGATGTACCTATAGCAGCTCCTCACGGACGAGTAGAAGCAATGCCAACAATTCCGGCACAAGGTGGGTACACTGGAGGTATATTTCAAAACTGATGTTCATAAATCACGTAGATTCTGCTTGTATGAAAACAAGCTTTGCAAATTATGACATGAACTGAGTGCTGAAAATTATGTTGGCGTAGGCATGGAAGAGCATGTCGTTCTAATGTCACAGACAAGGAATAATGCAGATGTTATAGAGATTGTGGTCAGACCGTCCGGCAATAAAATTGAACAGAGCACTCAGTGCTTGAAGTTTGAGACAATAATAGACGGTAAGTTCTGTATCTGAATGTGTGTATATCATTTTGTGAAGTAGTTCATGGTGGCTGATTGCATGCCAAATCCAATTTGTATTTAGTAGGGCTGGCATGTGTGGGGTCATCACCACCACAAGGTTTTAGAAGCACTTCGCAAGCGCGAGGGAGTCATTGCGTCTGATCAAGTTAGGTCTGGTGAACCCAGATGTGCTTCTATTACCTAATTCTGTACGGTCATTCTATACAATGTAGATGATGCCATGCTAACTCAAATTGATGGGTGGCCTGCAATGCAGCCAGGTCAGATGGCAAGCTGCCATTGAACATGTCGGCAGCAGCAGGCATTAGGAGGCGGCAGAAGAGGTGTGCAAACAGGGGCAGCAGGCAATATCGTCAGAGGAGATGCCTAACGCGATCAAGCAGGCATTTGTCACCTCGAAAAGCTCTGATGAATATGAAGATCCGGCTGCAATCAAGCTACAGGTATTGGCAGAGCTGAACTTTAGCAGTGATATTTGTTCACTTTGGAAAATAGTAGTACTAATCATTATGTTTGTCAGGTGCCACACCCAGGAAAGAGGACAAAGAAGCAAGCAGGGCCTACTCCAGCAAGGCCAACATCAGTGCCCAGAACTGCTTCTCAACCAGTTGGAAGGGGAAGCCGGAGGAGTCACAACAGGGCAGGTTGAAGCTCCAGATAGCCTGCTCCAGGAGTTCAAGCTCACAGCAAGTCCGAAGGCATAACAACACTGGGGAACATTGAATGCCTAGCTTTGCTTCTCAATCTGTGTGCATTTTGTTCATGTGAAAATTAAGTCTCCAGCCCTTTATGGATGCACCTAGGAGCCATTCCCAATTTCCGCCTTTTATGGATGTTTAGTATTGTCAAAGACCTTAAGCATTTGTATGGTTACTTATGAGTAAGGATTATTATGTGACCTGAAGCTTATCTGAAAGTGCGATATGCCTGTCAATTTCTTAAAGTGCCATTGCTGTAAATTTATTCTGAATTCGATGTCAATAATTTGTACAGTTCCGGTTAACTTGTGAATTTGCTGAGTGAAAGTCATCGAAAACATGAGCGAACAGAGACGGTCATCGCATATGCGTGGGCGTGGCATACATGATGACTTATTTGACCGCATGTCAGGTGACAGCATGGCAACTGAAGGGGTTTTCTGTGAAGTCCCAGCCCAGTTCTTTTAGTCAGCTTCTAGTGCTGCTCGCCGGCGCCTGGCCAGCTTCTAGTGCTGCTACTGGCCGGTTCCATCTCCGTACTGCATGCTGCTTGTTGCTTGAGCTCGCCGCACTGCTGCTTCTGCTGCTCGTCGCCACAAGCAGACTAGGCTTCCCCAGATCGCTGGTGCAAGCATTGCGGCTGCTCAACGCTCGGCCGGTGCATACTGCCGCATGCCGATCGCCGCATACTAGATTCTGCTGGACATAGACCGATAGACGACGGACGACCTGGGAGGCTCGATCGGTTACAGCCGGCGATCGAGGAAGATATGTATCAGTCCAGGCCTCCAAGGCCTCCGTAGGTCGTCGCCGCCACTGCCCAGGTTTTTTAGAAAAGGAGGAATCACCCCCGGCCTCTGCATCTGGGTGATGCATGTGGCCATATTATTTATTATTCATAAAGACCTTACAAAGTAATGCAATAGTAAGCCCGAGGCCATCATCTAGACGACACATGTCGTTACTCCTATCCCCTTGATGAAGGTGTGCCGAATGTCCGGGCCAAATACCAAACAGACATCGCACGAAAGCCTAACATCTAACGCCGGATGCCCCATCCAAGCCACATAGGCGAGACTGGGTAACACTCCGGTCCGGCGCACTCTCAGTGAGTACCACACGCACACGCTGCAAAGGGCTGTCACCTCCGTCTTCCCTCGATCCATCCTCAAAGCATGTACTGACGCATCTACCTTGTCATGCCACTCTGCCATCGACGCCACCATGACGTCAGACAACGTCGACCTCCTGCGCGTGTCCCTCGCCACACATCTGACGCCAAGCCTCCACTGCTCCATGCCGTCGAGAACCGTCGTCATGAATATGTAGAAAGAAACACCGCTCCACCGCAGATGCCATCCACTCGTCCCTCGAGCCAGTGCATTTCCAAGAATGCCGCCCCCAAAGGGGTAACGACACATGAATGCCGCCGTCATCCGATCAACTGATCTAGGGTTTTCCCAGGAGGTATTGGGTGGGGTTTGGAGCTTCACCTCGATGATGCCTTCATGAAGGAAATGATGATAAGAGCATCGTCGTCACCGGCTCCAGCTAATGACCGAAGGCCAAGTTTTCACCCGGATCCATTCCAAGAAATCCACCCGACAACTTGTGCACTGTCTCGACGCCTTCAAAGCCCCAGATCTAGCCGCCTAGATCCGGCGACCAACCGCAACAGCAGTGCCACCATAGGAACCCTGGCACACCAGCCACTGCCTGAATGCGCCACCACTGGAGCCTGGGCGGAGGGCTCCCACCCCACCTCGCCAACCCGCGAGAGCCGCCGGGATGGATCCCGCACGCTCATCACCGTCTCTGATCTAAACCAATCCGTGGCCAAACCACGAGATCGCCGATGCAGATCCGCCTTGGATAGGGACTGCACCACGCCATGCCACCGCGGGAAGCCTGAGCTTCACTCGCCGCCACCTTCCAGGGCTGCCGCCCCGGGATCCAACCGCCGCCGACAGGACGCGCCGCCCACGTGCAGCAGGCCGGAGGAGCCCCCCGATCCAAATCTGGAGGCGGCGGCGCGTGGGTCCCCCCCCCCCCCCCCCCCCCCGCTCGCGGGAGCGGGCTGGGCATCCAGCTCTTGGACCTCACCGCGGGGGACAACCACGCGCGTCACGGAGGCTAGCTCTCGCGTGCGTTGCTTGTGTTGCATATCTGAGTTATTTACCCAAAACCACCACACTTAAAGCTAAGGTAACAACTTAGTACCACATTTAAGCCAGGGCACAAAAAACCATCAGAAATACGCCTAAGAGCAAGCACAATAGGATGATGTATGCAGGATGTAAGACTTTAAATATTGAGTTGGCAGAGAGAGAAGACAAGCGGGCTTCTAACTAACAGCCGGCTGTAGCACATGCTCCTAGACATTTTGTGAGAGAGAAAGATGGGCCATGTATCAACAAAATAGTACAAACTTATATGCATCTATTACACTTGCCGACTATAACGTTGGCTATATTATTAACCATGCTCTAGTGCGTAACGCAGAGCACAAAGACTAGCCACAATGGGTAGTAACATAGAGTAGTAACATGGGTCTCTATAGTGGGGAGTAACATATGTGTGGTAACATGCAACACTTCATTTATTAGGCTATAGACTCATCTTGCCTTGATATGTGTGATGTTACCCATACTAGTAGTAATTAGCTATGTTACCACATGCCTCTCTTTCTTCATTTATTGCTTGCCACATTATCTATTTTATCTAGATATGTGTGATGTTACTACCTATGTTACTCCCATTGTGGGTAGTCTAATAGTTTGATTTGCTCACGAAAATAGCGAAACCGACAGGTTGGCCCCACTTGTCGGGCTGACGTGGCCTGCCAATGTGGATTATTCGCTGAGGTGGCCCAAGGCCCCACCTGTCAGATGCATCTCTTCTTCCCCTCTCTTCCCTAAAAATACTCCACCACAGCCATATCCTGCACCGCCGCCGGAGCTCAACCCCAGCGAGCCACCCCACCACCGGCGAGCTGCCCCACCGCCACATACCATCCGTGCCGAACCGCCCTGCTGGAGCTCGATCTACCTCCATGGAAGGCGGATGCAACATCAGGCACCAGCGGCCGCTCGGATCCGGCTCGGATCCACCCCGCCACCCAAACTGCTGCCTGGCCCCGGCGCCGAGTCGAAGAGGAGGACGACTAC
This sequence comes from Triticum urartu, assembly GCF_003073215.2. Lineage (NCBI taxonomy): Eukaryota > Viridiplantae > Streptophyta > Magnoliopsida > Poales > Poaceae > Triticum > Triticum urartu. The sequence continues at coordinate 718,942,492 of NC_053023.1, forward strand.
ATGAGAACTCTCCTTGTGTGTTCTTGCTTCCACCGCCACTTGCTGCTAGCTTGAGTACGCGCACGCCCTAGGACTCCTGGTGGGCGCGGCGAGCACGGGCATGGCCATGGTCCTCCATGACGGTGCGCGCGGCCAAGGTTTCCCGGTGGACGCCGCGAGTACGGCCATGTCCATCGCGCTCCACGATGGCGCACGCGGGCATGGCCTCCCGACGAGCGCCGCAAGCACGTGCGTGGCCATGGTGCTCCACAACGGCGGGCGCGGCCACGGCGCGCGCAAGTTCCCTAGGATAGCTCGACGGATCCAGGCACGTTGAGGGCTGGGGCAGCGCGGCGACGACGGGGCAGCGCAACGATGACGGGGTAGTGCAGCGAGGTCGAGTTCATCCATGGCAGTTGGCATGGCAGCAGGTTCTTGTTTGAGAGAGAGAGAGAGAGACACGAGGGATGAAGGAAAAGAAAGGGGCGGCGAGAGGAGCTCTAGCGGCTTGACAGTGGCAGCCATGTCTAGGATTACCGCCGACCAGCGGCTTGATAAGCGCACATTAGCTGTTTGATGAAATGCCCAGGAAGAAAATGCCTAGGAGAAAAAGAAAAAAAGGAAAAATAGATAAACACTCGAGTCATTGACAGGTGTGACCCTCGTCCAACTCAGCAAATTGTCCACATAAGCACGCCATGTCAGCCCGACAGGTGGGCCCCACCTGTCGGTTTTGCTGTTTTCACGACTAAATTCCAGCATCAGTGCTTCGTGTTACGCATTAGACGCATTTTTTGTGGTTTTTTGTGCCCTGGCTTGAATGTGGTATCAAGTTGTTACCCTAACTCCAACTGTGGTGGTCCGCCTGAGCAAATCGATCTGTCGGCTGTTTGCGTATACGTGCAGCTACCTCACCTACTCCCTCCATCCATGAATAAGACCTCCTCCAATGCACTAGTGCTAAGATAAGGTGCTAAGCACATTAAAAATCTAAGCAACTAAAGTCCCCAATGCAAAGGTGCTTAGCTTGTTGTTGCTAAGCATCCTTTATTTAATGATTTAGCAACTAAAGTTGTCCATGCATTGGTGGGCTTCTTTCATTTAAGTGTTTTCCCTAGGTTCCCGTGCTTGGCATTGTGTTGACACCAGATTTTGGCATGGTCACGAATCAGGGTTCGTATGCAAAAGTTAGAGGCAACACTTCGCGGGCCAGCCCTGAGTGAGAAAGTATTCGGCCTTTGCCGGCTGAATGAAACCTTGCCGGGGTAAAACCTTGCCGATGTGAGGGCTTACCGATGTGGAAAGCTTGCCGGCGAAGAAGCTTGCCGGTGTGAAATCTTGCCGAGGGAGAAACCTTTCCGAAGAGGAACTCTTGCCGGGGTAGAAACCTTGCTGAGGAGGAACTCTTGCCGGGATAGAAACCTTGTCAAGCTAGGGAGAACCCTTGTCGGTGTAAAAACCTTGCCGGGGTGAAACCTTGTCGGTGCGGAAAGTTCATCAAGTATCATCGCATAGCATAATCCTAAACGATGATCCTCCCCTCGTCGGCCTGTGAGAGAGCGATCACCAGTTGTATCTGGCACTTGGAAGGGTGTGTTTTATTAAGTATCCGGTTCTAGTTGTCATAAGGTCAAGGTACAACTCCAAGTCGTCCTGTTACCGAAGATCACGACTATTCGAATAGATTAACTTCCCTGCAGGGGTGCACCACATTTCCCAACACGCTCGATCCCCTTTTTCCGGACACACTTTTCTGGGTCATGCCCGGCCTCAGAAGATCAACACGTCGCAGCCCTACCTAGGCACAACAGAGAGGTCAGCACGCCAGTCTAAATCCTATGGCGCAGGGGTCTGGGCCAATCGCCCATTGCACACCTGCACGTTGCGTACGCGGCCGGTGAGCAGACCTAGCAACCTCCATTACAAAGGAAGTTGCGTTACACGGTCCAACCCGGCGCGCGCCGCTCGGTCGCTGACGTCACGAAGGCTTCGGCTGATACCACGACGTCGAGTGCCCATAACTGTCCCTGCGTAGATGGTTAGTGTGTATAGGCCAGTAGCCAGACTCAGATCAAATACCAAGATCTCGTTAAGCGTGTTAAGTATCCGCAACGCCGACCGGGGCCAGGCCCACCTCTCTCCTAGGTGGTCTCAACCTGCCCTGTCGCTCCGCCTCAAAGTAACAGTCGGGGGCCATCGGGAACCCAGGCCCACCTCTACCGGGATGGAGCCACCTGCCCCTTCATCCCCCATCTCCGAAAAGTATCATAAGTAATGCAACAGTATAAAGTATATGCCCGTGATCACCTCCCGAAGTGATCACGGCCCAGTAGTATAGCATGGCAGATGAACAAGAGTGAAGGGCCACTGATGGAACACTAGCATCCTATACTAAGCATTAGGTTTGCAGGTAAAGGTATCAACAGTAGTAGCAAGGACAGGCTATGCATCAGGATAGGAATAACGGAAAGCAGTAACCTATTACACTACTCTAATGCAAGCAGTATAGAGAAGAGTAGGTGATATCTGGTGGTCAAAGGGGGGCTTGCCTGGTTACTTTGGCAAGAAGGAGGGGTCATTGAGGGAGTCCTGGATTAGGGGGTGTTCGGGTAGCCGGACTATACCTTCAGCCGGACTCCAGGACTATGAAGATACAAGATTGAAGACTTCGTCCCGTGTCTGGATGGGACTTTCCTTGGCGTGGAAGGCAAGCTTGGCGATGCGGATATTCAAGATCTCCTACCATTGTAACCGACTCGGTGTAACCCTAACCCTATCTGGTGTCTATATAAACCGGAGGGTTGTAGTCCGTAGGACATCAACTCCATATACAACAATCATACCATAGGCTAGCTTCTAGGGTTTAGCCTCCTTGATCTCATGGTAGATCTACTCTTGTACTACCCATATCATCAATATTAATCAAGCAGGAGTAGGGTATTACCTCCATCGAGAGGGCCCGAACATGGGTAAAAACATCGTGTCCCTTGTCTCCTATTACCATCCGGCCTTGACGCACAGTTCGGGACCCCCTACCCGAGATCCGCCGGTTTTGACACCGACATTGGTGCTTTCATTGAGAGTTCCTCTATGTCGTCGCCTTTAGGCCCGATGGCTCCCTTGATCATCAACAACGATGAGGTCCAGGGTGAGACTTTTCTCCCCGGACAGATCTTCGTCTTCGGCGGCTTCGCACTGCGGGCCAATTCGCTTGGCCACCTGGAGCAGATCGAAAGCTACGCCCCTGGCCATCAAGTCAGGTTTGGAAGCTTAAACTACACGGCTGACATCCGCAGAGACTTGATCTTCGACGGGTTCGAGCCACGGCCAAGCGCGCCGCACTATCTCGAGGGGCATGATCTAGCTCTGCCTCCGGACAGTGTCCTGGAGGCCGCACACGCACCGATTCCGACCCCTAACTCGGAGCCTATTGCGCCAATCGAGGATGAGCGGTTGGACGTCACCTCGGGGGCTGTGATCTCAAAGGCGATCGAGCCGAACGCCAGCCCCGCACTCTGCATGACCCGTGACTCCGAGGATCCGGACTCCTCCCCGGACTCCGAACCCCCCGCGCCCCTGCCAATCGAATCCGATTGGGCGCAGATAATGGAGTTCACCGCCGCGGACATCTTTCAGCACTCACCTTTTGGCGACATCCTGAATTCTCTCAAGTCTCTCTCTTTATCAGGAGAGCCCTGGCCGGATTACGGTCAGCGAGGATGGGATACGGACGATGAAGAAGTTCAAAGCCCACCCACCACCCACTTTGTAGCCACTGTCGACGATTTAACCGACATGCTTGACTTCGGCTCCGAAGACATCGATGGTATGGACGACGATGTAGGAGACGAACAGGAACCAGCACCTGTAGGGCGCTGGAAGGCCACCTCGTCATATGACATATATATGGTGGATACTCCAAAAGATGGAGATGGCGATGGAACAGTGGGGGATGACACCTCCAAGAAACAGCCAAAGCGCCGGCGTCAGCGGCGCCGCTCTAAATCCCACCAAAGCAAAAACGGTGATTCTGGCACGGGAGATAATACTACCCCGGATAGCGCCGAAGAACACCCACCCCAGCAAGATTTGGCACAGGAAGATGGAGAAGCCAGCCCTCATGAGAGAGCGGCAGACCGAGAGGTCGAGGATGATAACTATATGCCTTCCTCTGAAGACGAGGCAAGCCTCGATGACGACGAATTCGTCGCACCATCAGACCCCGCCGAACAAGAGCGTTTCAAACGCGGGCTTTTAGCCACGGCAAGCAGCCTCGAGAAAAAGCAGCAACAGCTTAGAGCTGACCAAGATTTGCTAGCTGACAGATGGACTGAATTCCTTGCGGCCGAAGAGTATGAACTCGAACGCCCCTCCAAGAGTTACCCAAAGCGCAGGCCGCTACCCCGATCAGAGGAGGAAGCACCTACATCACCAGGGCACGACATGACAGACCGGCCACCTCGCGGCCGCGACAGAGAGGCCTCTCGGCCCTCCACCCAAGCCATGTCCCGACGCCGCTCAACTAAGGCACGGGAAAATGCACCAGACCTGCGAGACGTACTGGAGGATAAGGCAAGACAAACAAGATCGATCTACGGATCGCGCAGGCGCCCTACGGCACGTGACGATGATCTTCACTCCGGATACAACAAATCCGGCCGGGCCGAACACAACAGACATAGCTCTTCCGAGCTGCGTCGTGATATAGCCCAGTGCAGAGGCGCCGCACACCCGCTATGCTTCACGGATGAAGTAATGGATCATAAAATCCCAGAGGGTTTCAAACCCATAAACATCGAATCATACGATGGCATAACAGATCCGGCGGTATAGATCGAGGATTATCTCCTTCACATCCACATGGCACACGGCGATGATCTACACGCCATCAAATACCTCCCGCTCAAACTTAAAGGACCGGCCCGGCATTGGCTTAACAGCTTGCCAGCAGACTCAATCGTTTCTTGGGAGGACCTGGAAGCCGCATTCCTCGACAACTTCCAGGGCACTTACGTGCGACCACCGGATGCCGACGACTTAAGCCACATAATTCAGCAGCCAGAGGAATCGGCCAGGCAATTCTGGACACGGTTCCTAACAAAGAAAAACCAGATAGTCAACTGTCCGGATGCAGAGGCCCTAGCAGCCTTCAAGCATAACATCCGCGGCGAGTGGCTCGCCCGGCACCTGGGACAGGAAAAGCCAAAATCTATGGCAGCCCTCACGACACTCATGACCCGCTTTTGCGCGGGAGAAGACAGCTGGCTAGCTCGCAGTAACAACTTATCAAAGAACCCTAGTAATTCGGATACCAAGGACAAAAGTGGCAGGACACGTCGGAATAAGCAAAAACGCCGCATTAGCAGCGACAGCAATGAAGACACGGCAATCAATGCCGGATTTAGAGGCTATAAATCCGGTCAGTGGAAAAAGCCATTCAAAAAGAATACTCAGGGCCCGTCCAGTTTGGACCGAATACTCGACCGCTTGTGCCAGATACATGGCACCCCCGAAAGGCCAGCCAATCACACTAACAGGGATTGTTGGGTGTTCAAGCAGGAAGGCAAGTTAAGAGCCAAAAACAAAGACAAGGGGCTGCACAGCGACGACGAGGAGGAGCCCAGGCCGCCGAACAACAATGGACAGAAGGGCTTTCCCCCACAAGTGCGGACGGTGAACATGATATACGCAACCCACATTCCCAAGAGGGAGCGGAAGCATGCGCTACGGGACGTATACGCGATGGAGCCAGTCGCCCCAACGTTCAACTCATGGTCCTCCTGCCCGATCACTTTTGATCGAAGGGACCATCCCACTAGCATCCATCATGGCGGCTTCGCCGCATTGGTTCTCGACCCAATCATCAACGGATTTCATCTCACAAGAGTCCTCATGGACGGCGGCAGTAGCCTGAACCTGCTTTACCAGGATACAGTGCGGAAAATGGGCATAGATCCCTCAAGGATTAAGCCCACAAAAACGACCTTTAAAGGCGTTATACCAGGTGTAGAAGCCAACTGTACAGGCTCAGTAACACTTGACGTGGTCTTCGGATCCCCGGACAATTTCCGAAGCGAAGAGTTAATCTTCGATATAGTCTCGTTTCGCAGTGGCTATCACGCCCTGCTCGGACGAACCGCATTCGCAAAGTTCAATGCGGTGCCGCACTACGCATATCTCAAGCTCAAGATGCCAGGCCCTCGAGGAGTAATCACGGTCAATGGAAACACCGAACGCTCCCTCCGTACGGAGGAGCACACGGCGGCTCTCGCAGCGGAAGTACAAAGTAGCCTTCTTAGGCAATTCTCCAGTCCGACCGTTAAAAAGCCAGACACTACCAAGCGTGCCCGGAGTAACCCACAGCAGGACCGCCTGGCACGCTCTGAGCAAGCGTAGCAATACGGCCCCAACCCCAGCTCTCGCGACATAGCGAAAGCAGTGCCTCGCGTACATAACTACGCCCTTGAAATACCATGGGCACAGGGGAAGGGGCACAATAACGGCACACCCAAAATACGGCTTAAAACGTACTAGGGGCTGCCGGATTCTTTTTTTAATTTTTTCTTACTTTCAGGACTCCATATTTCGGACGACCTGTTCGGCAATTCGACTGCCGCACAAACGATGCAATATCCAGGGAGGCAGACAAGCCATGCCACATTATGGAACTCCCAGGTGGTCTCTGTTACGAGCAGTATACCTGTTTTGAATACAATTCCGCGGCCTACCCCTGGTCAGGACATGTTCAATAGTCCAATATCTTTTTGCTTATCGCACTATTTTTATCGTTCGGCTTTGATAAATAGCCTCTCTATAAACAATGCATAGCTTTTTATCTATTTTTTGCATTATCCTCTTTTCATATATATGTTTATTAAATGACATGATTGCATCCGTACACCATGGTACGGCAAACACGCCAGGGGCTTCAGTACCCCTCATAATGGTGTGAGAAGTCCGTACACTTTCACAAGTGTGGCACCCCGAACTTATAGCACTATATGCATCGGCTTCGAATCATGATTTGGGTCAATAGTTGGGTTTGCCCGGCTCCTATGTTTTGGTGCCTTACGTTCCGCTATATCGGCTAAGGTAGCACTAGGAGAACCACTGCGATTGTGCCCCGGTTCAGCTGGGTTAAGCACCTCAGTGGAGAAAGCTAAAACTGACTGTCATGATGAGGCGAGAGACCGGTCGCTGTTCGAGAGGTTTTTCGAGTCCCTAAAGACTTATGCCGCTTCGAGCGAGGAGCTGGCTTTGTCCGGCCAAGGCATGGATAGCGCCCCGAACTCAGTCTTCAGAACTAGGGGCTTCGCCGAAATTTAAAATTATAGAGTTCTATGGCTAAGTGAGAGTGTTCAAGCATTATAGTCCGATTGCCTGGTTCGTTGTGCTGAGCGCCTCCCTCGAAGGATCCAACTATGGGAAAAAGAGCGCTCAGGTTTATCCCGAACACCCCAGCACTAGTGGCATGGGGGCAGAAGCCGACGACTGGCCATCTCTCAATTTTTTGATAAACGGCCGCACAGAAAGTAATATTTTAAATTCAATAAGCATTGCTTAGCGCATATGAACAAGTTTTCAGCGCACAGGATAAACACGAGCGAGTTCATTCAAAAATCACATCCTTGGTACATTCATCCGCCACAAGGCGGGCACCTGCAAGAACATCCTTGTAGTAGTTCTCGGGCTTGCGATGCTCCTTCCCCGGCGGCGGCCCGTCCTTCACAAGCTTCTCACCGTCCAGCTTACCCCAGTGCACCTTTGCACGGGCAAGGGCCCGACGGGCACCTTCGATGTAGACGGAGCGCTTGATGACCTCGAGCCTCGGACAGGCCTCCACCAGCCGCCGCACCAGCCCGAAATAGCTCCCAGGCAGGGCCTCTCCGGGCCACAGCCGAACTATGAAGCCCTTCATGGCCTGTTTGGCCGCCTTGTGGAGCTCGACCAGCTGTTTCAGCTGGTCGCTCAAGGGCACAGGGTGTCCGGCCTCAGAATACTGAGACCAGAACACCTTCTCCGTCGAGCTGCCCTCTTCAGCTCAGTAGAATGCGGCGGCGGCGGATACGCTGCGGGGAAGATCTGCGAATGCCCCTGGAGAGCTCCGGATTCGGGTAAGTAACAAGTAGTTTACTTTTATATTTCTGCTTTGCATAAAGAATGCCTTACCCGTTGCTATCTTCCTCATCTCCTCCAACTCTTGGAGGGCCTTTTGGGCTTCGGCCTTGGCAGACTTGGCAGTCTCAAGGGCCGTCGCGAGCTCGGATGCTTGCGCCTTTGACTCAAGCTCCAAACTCTCATGTTTTATCATGAGAGCCTGAAGCTCTTGCTGCACCTCGCCGACCTGAGCCCCAAGTCTGTCTTGCTCGGTGCGCTCCGCGGCCGTTTTCTTTTCGGCCTCAGACAGCGCCTGCTTAAGGGTCGCCACTTCAGTCGTGGCCCCTACAATAAGCAGTATAATCCTGTTATTATTTTGCAATCACGCCTTTTTATAGGCACTTTTTCTGCAAGGTATTTCTTACCTTCTTTCTCCTCGAGCCGCAGCTTGGCAAGGCCGAGCTCTTGCTCGGTCCGCTCGAGGTCCTGCTTCAGGACACCCACCTCCGCAGTCAGTGCGGCGGTGGATAGCAGCGAAGCCTGCATACGCATATTGACTCTTTTTTTGTTAGACTCCTGCGATATTTAATAGATCCTCTATTCGGCTTTTCTTTCCGAACGCCAAACAGAGCATCAGGGGCTACTGTCTATGCGGTAATATTTTTACATATTTTTACTTACCTCGAAGCCTGTTAGAAGGCTAGCGCAAGCTTCAGTCAGTCCGCTCTTGGCGGACCGAACCTTCTGGATCACCGTACTCATAATAGTACGGTGCCCCTCGTCGATGGAGGCGCCGTCAAGCACCTCCAGCAGATTGTCCGGCACCTCCGGTTGGACGAAGGCCGCCGGCTCAGAAGGCTTGCTCCTCTTGGAAGGAGTTCGCCTACTGCGGTCCGGAACTGTGGAAGATTCCGGCGCAGTGTCCGGCACAAAGCCGGACTTGGAGCCCTGGGGGGCCTTATCCCCTTCACTCCTGGAGTCCGGGAGGTTGCCTTGCGGCTCCTCCGGGACCACCTCCTCCTGCCCCGGAGCTTGTCGTGACACCACTTCGGCGTCGTCTGCAGTGCGGGGGGAGACAGCGGGCGGAACTGAGTTCACGTCCGATGAGTCCAGGGAGCCGCCCGACGATTCGTTGAATTCGGCCCGGGGCGGGCTGCATAATTACGTTCGACATTAGAGAAAGCTGTGCAACAAAGGAACATCATGAGTTACTCTGATATCCGAACTTACGATTTCACCGGACGCTTGGCCCTGTTTGGCCACTCCTCTTCACCCTTTTCGGTGTCGGGGGAGTAGTCCGGCGGAGGGGTCTTCCTTTTCCTAGACCCCTCGGCCTCCCCCGTTGGGGCGGCCTTCCTCTTCTCTCCTCCCTCCGCTGGGGGGGAGAGTTTTCTTCTTCCTCCTCCTCGTTTTCACGGGAAGAGGGCGTCTCGGACTCGTCGGATGACGAGTCCGACACCACCACGTCACGGGCACCCTTTCGAGTCCCCGTGGTCTTCTTCTTCTTGGCCTTCTTCTCCGGCACCACATAAGGCGCCGAAACCAGCAGCTTCACTAGTAGAGCTGGGGATGGGTCTTCGGGCAACGGAGCCAGACAGTTAATCGGTCCGGATATCGCCCGCCAATCCTGCCAAAGGTAAGGGAGTTTAGATCCCGCATAGAGTCAAACTATGAAAAAAGCTTAACATCCTGTAAAAGGTGAAGATAGCTTACCTCGCTAGCGTGACGCTGCGAGCTGTATCCTCGGTCCTCGGAAGCGGATGCGGGAGCCTCGGCGCCCTTGAATAGCACCTTCCAGGCATCTTCGTACGTCGTGTCGAAGAGCCTGCTAAGGGTTTGGTGCTGCGCCGGGTCAAACTCCCATAGATTAAAATCCCATTGTTGGCACGGGAGGATCCGGCGGACGAGCATAACCTGGATTACATTAACAAGCCGGATTGGCTTGTTCACCAGGGACTGGATGCATGTTTGCAATCCGGTCACCTCTTTTTCATCACCCCACGACAGGCCCGTCTCTTTCCAGGACATAAGCCGCGTGGGGGGTCTGGATCGGAACTCGGGGGCTGCGATCCATTTCGGATCGCGTGGCTCGGTGATGTAAAACCACCCGGATAGCCACCCCTTTAGGGTCTCCACAAAAGAGCCCTCGAACCATAGGACGTTGGCCATCTTGCCCGCCATGGCACCTCCGCACTCCGCCTGGCTGCCGCGCACCACCTTGGGCTTGACATTGAAGGTCTTGAGCCAGAGGCCGAAATGAGGGCGGACGCGGAGGAAAGCCTCGCACACGATGATAAACGCCGAGATGTTGAGGATGAAGTTCGGGGCCAGATCATGGAAATCCAGGCCGTAGTAGAACATGAGCCCCAGACAAATGGGTGGAGTGGAAAACCCAGTCCGCGGAGGAAGTGGGGAAGAAATACTACCCTCTCATGGGGCCCTGGGGTGGGGAGAAGCTGCCCCTTTTCGGGAAGCCGGTACGCGATGTCCTTAGACAGGTATCCGGCCTTCCTTAGCTTCTTGACTTGGCCCTCCGTGGCGGAGGAGACCATCCACTTGCCTCCCGCTCCGGACATTGCTGGAGAAGGTTGAGGTGGGAAGTGCGGGCTTGGGCGCTGGAGCTCGAGTGCGCAAGAGATGGATAGGCAAAGGAGGAAGAAGGTGTAGGTAAAAAGGTGGATCCTTATCCCCTTATATGGGCGGATGCGGTTGTGCGTCCCCACCAGCCTAGTAAAACTCGCTTGCCTCCCAAGCGCCGTGATAAATGGCACGGTTGGGTTACCCACGTCCGTATTGATGAGAATCCCGTAAAAGGGGGTACACGATCTCTGCTTTGACAAGACGTGCCAAGGAAACCGCCTCGCAAAACATGCTGAGGTGGAAAAGTAAAAATGATTCGAGTAAAGGACTTGGCCGTAGTGTGATGACGCACTGCGGAATACGTCAGCAGATTTGATTTGTGTTAATATTATTCTCTCTATGGCAATATGTGGAAACTTATTTTGCAGAGCCGGACACTACTCTTGGTGTTTACAATCTTCTATGAAGGACTTGGAGGAGGAACCCGCCTTGCAATGCCGAAGACAATCTGCGCGCCGGACTCGTCGTCATTGAAGCCTGGTTCAGGGGCTACTGAGGGAGTCCTAGATTAGGGGGTGTTCGGGTAGCCGGACTATACCTTCAGCCGGACTCCAGGACTATGAAGATACAAGATTGAAGACTTCGTCCCGTGTCCGGATGGGACTTTCCTTGGCGTGGAAGGCAAGCTTGGCGATGCGGATATTCAAGATCTCCTACCATTGTAACCGACTCTGTGTAACCCTAACCCTATCCGGTGTCTATATGAACCGAAGGGTTGTAGTCCGTAGGACATCAACTCCATATACAACAATCATACCATAGGCTAGCTTCTAGGGTTTAGCCTCCTTGATCTCGTGGTAGATCTACTCTTGTACTACCCATATCATCAATATTAATCAAGCAGGAGAAGGGTATTACCTCCATCGAGAGGGCCTGAACCTGGGTAAAAACATCGTGTCCCTTGTCTCCTGTTACCATCCGGCCTTGACGCACAGTTCGGGACCCCCTACCCGAGATCCGCCGGTTTTGACACCGACAGTCATAGTCGATGTAGTCGATCACAGGGGTATCATTGTCGGTCTCGGGGTCTACCGAAAAGAAGTAACGGAGGGGGAACACAATAAATAATAGAGCAATCAAAGCATCTCAAAGCATAACATGGCAATACGCGATGCTAGAGGTGACCTAACGCGGTACTAGGCGACACCGACAAGGCGGGAAACATCCGGGAAAGTATTCCCGGTGTTTCTCATTCTCGGACAAATGGATTGGAGGTGGATTGTTGCATGTTCGCTATGCTAGGGACGTATGATGAACGAACGGACTGCGTATTCGGATTCGTCTCGTCATTTTGAGCAACTTTCATGTATAAAACTTTTTCACCCGAGTTACGGTTTATTTTATATGGATTTTCAAAGTTTATTCAATTTTCTGAAATTTCTGCATTTATTTAATTGAATTGTCCAAGTCAACTTGACTGGTCAAAAGGGGAGATGGTGGCCCACATGTCATAAGCTATACCTAAACAAATAACTAAAACTAGCTTAAATAAATGTGGGGTCCACATGTAATAGACTTAGACTAATTAATTAACCAACTAATCTAAACTAAATTAGTTTAGACCTAATTAAACTAGGCCGGCCACACACGGCTATGGCACAGCCCGCGCGCACACAGCGCACACACACAATGCTAGGAGTAACTCTATTCCTTTTAACACAAGATAGCATTTTGTGATTTTTGTAGGATTTAATCCATGCATTATCTGAAGCAGGTCCAATGAAACAAAATGAGGCTTGTTACGTCTACTTTCCGTTCATATAATCTTTACCCATGTTAAGACTTGTCTTATCGCTGTTTAGTGGCAGTTTAGAAGGCTAGTCATTGTAGAAATACAAAAGCTAGCTACTCCTACAGTAACTGAATGTTACTGTAGCCATGTAGCATAGTAGCAGCAGCAGACAGCGGTACAGGCGGGCGCTGCCAGCGGGCGGCTCGGGGCGCTGCCAAGGGCGAGGCAAGGCGGCGTGTAGAGCAGCGTAGCAGCAGAGCAGCATACAGCTACAGAGGCAAGAGCAGTGGGCAGCAGCGCAGCGCAAGCAATGGCGGGAGCAGTGGCGGTGGCTACGATGCATGGTGGGCAGCAGCGCAGGTCCATTAGCAACGGCCTACGGCTCGGGTACGAGCAAGGAAAGGGCTAGTCCGCAACTAGTAAAGCTCCCGGAGCCTGAACGCGTCATCAGAAGAAGCTAGGGAGCACAGCGAGCAATTAAACACGGGGGGAGACGGCGATGCTCCCCCAGAGGCAAACGGATGCGAGGAAGAGGTCGGGGCTGCTCTGGAGGTAGCGGATCGAAGGGCGGCGGCTGGCGGATTCTGATGAGGGGAACGGCCACGACGGCATCGCAGGTGTTCCTTGGCGTTGATCCTGGAGAGAGGAAGATGATGGCGATCGAGCTCCTGGACACCAAGGTGCAGCGTGGGGGAGGCTCCGTCCTACGGCATCTGCAATGACGCGGCGATGGCAGCGTCGGCTATGTGCGCGTGTGCAAAGAGCGGCGTCAAAGGGAGGGAATGGATGTTAGGGTTTGACCTGGGCGTCGTGGGGGTACTTATCCATCACAGGGAGGGAGTGGATGCTTGACACGGCGACAATCGGTGGCGTTGACGGCGTGCGCGCACTGCCACCGCCATGGATGAACAGGAGAGGGAGACTAAGGCGCTGGTGGGCTGGGCAGATCGGGTGGCCGAGGCCCAGGTGGGGGTTGGGGCCTTTTGTTTTCTTTTGTTGTTTGGGCTTTTCTCTTATTCTTATTTTAATTTATTTCTTTTCTGTTTCTTTTAGTTGCTTCTTATTCTAGCGTTAAAAATATACCTAAGTGGCACCTAAATTGATGTTACCAATTATGCCACTGCCACATTAATCTGCTACTCAAACTAACATAGTTTTGTAATTATTTATTATTCAAAAGTATTTGAATACTAGTTTTCGCTACTGTTTTATTCATCTTAGAGTATTTAAACATTCTATAAAAGTGTGGTTTCTCCACCATGATTACCTATCCATTATTTGGCACAATCCGAACATATTATTTTTAATGTTTGAAAACTTTTGATGTTTGCCTTTAATTCAAATGTGAATCTGAATTGGTTTCGAACAAACGCGAGATCAACAACAGTAATCGTGGTGACGTGGCATCGTTAACAGGGAATTGTTGTAGCTTAATTATCCGGGCGTCACAATTCTCCTCCACTACAAGAAATCTCGTCCCGAGATTTAAGAGGGAAGTAAGGGGGAGGGATTGGGTTACGAAAAATCTAACGGATCTTTGCGGTCTTGGTTGCTCTTCTCGAAGAGGTCCATCCAATATATTGATGCCTTCATAGTTCTTCTTCGGGTCATAATGATGAAGTCGTCATCCTTCCCTCGGGATCTTCATCGCACATACGAAAAGGATAAGCGGTAACTTCAGAAGAACGGAACTCTGCAAGGTGGCTCTCTGGTTTATAACTCAGGGCATGTGGTAGAAAGTAACTCTCAAGTTGAAACTTAAGAAAATATCGAGAGCAAAGTAATAAGGTACAATAAGAAATTTCAAGCGGGTAGGAAATCGTTCGATGCCTGAAATAGGGCGAGAAAGGGGCTCAAAGCAATGGAAATAAGTATTGTGTCTGATACTAGAATAGATCACTAGGAAGGTGGCTCGTGAATTACATACGAAGCCAAGCGGGTGGAATAACTTTGGAAACAGGGGTGTGCAGAAGAATCAGGTTTCGATCATGTGGAACTGTGGGTTATGGGCCCACCATGTGGGTTAAGAGTAGAAGAAGTGGTGACATCTTGCGTGATCATGTAAGCAATCATGTCAGAGGATAGCATGTCATTTATGTCGGCAACAACATCGGTACCAAGGGCGAGGGACAAACAGAACCATTTTCCTGCTCGTCGAAACGAGGCGGACCAATAGGCAAAGTTCTCCTTCATCAGTGGTTACCGGAATATCATCAACAATAGTAACAGGGTCTTACTGACCGAGTTGTACACCATGGTGTTTACATAAGCAGGAGAATATTACTGCTTAGATCATATAGATCACCAATAAGGTTAAACAAAACAATGGAAAGGAAAATGTGTTTAAACACATATTTCAGGGATATATCCTTCCCAAGGACAAGCAGAGCATGATATCCGTGGCAGGATATAATGTAGAAAACCCTTTAGGTAAGGGGAGAGAAATTTCATGACATTACCCATACAAAGGTGTTTGGATAATTGATAAGGAAAATTTAGCATTGTGCATCAAATGTTCTTATTGATGATAGGAGTACCACATACATGCTTCGAGATAGCATTGACATGGTCTTCAAGCAAAGGTTAGTCTTTGGATACACGAAGGATTCATCATGATCAACTGGTAGAATAAGTCTCACAATTTTCCCATGGAAGAGTGTTTAACCTGGCCGGAAAGGAAAACTATAACAATAGAGCCTCCGACCAGATGTGCTAGGCATGACATCACCTTACCGGGTCATAAAAGATCAATGTTATAACTATTGGAATTATGTTCCAACCATCATATCCGACCGAGATTCAGATCTGATTGGGGTCGGGATACCTTAGACTCAGGATGCCTGAGAAGAAAATGTGCAAAACAAATTGACGAGACGACATTGTAAGATTCTCGGGAATTAGAACTATGGAAGCGAGTTCCGAAACAAGAGTTCATCATTAAATCAAGGAGGTGAGGAGGTGGCTGATTGACTCAGCGACAATTCATTGAGATTTCAAAAAAAATGCATTTCCACAATTATGTGAACAAGGGGATAACATTTGCCGGATCAAATGATATAATGATATATGTTAGCGGAAAACCATACACAATTAAACATTAGCTGAAAGGTGCACCCGAATTATGGGTTGGGTTGCACGACCAATGTCAGAATGGAAATTTAGCAACCAGCACACTACATTGGAATTATTGTCCATTAACCCTAAAGTAACAAGGTTGCTGGAGATATTAAATTCTCATAACAGAGTTCACTCAACATAGGGACCAAGAGAAGAATGATGATGGTGAGAAGTATCACTTATATCAAGAATTTAAGAGGTGGTGAAATTCTCACGACATTCTTGACATAAAAGACAGTGGTACCCAAGGTAGAACATAACATAAGCTGGATAGCAAGGAGCTCCATAACATGATCAAGTTTGTGTCGGAGGGGAGGCAATAATGTTGTCGATGATAACACAGATCATCGAGGGGCAAGGGGGTATTTCTCATCAAGAATTCAATAGTTATCTTGGAAGAGCTCAGAATGTTGATGATGATCATGACACATTTGTCGAGAGATTTCAAGATGTAATCGATCGGTGATGACATCGAGTCAAAGTAATGATGAAGCAGAAGGTTATTGGAATCAAGGGTACGACGCCAACACGGAGTCAAGCTTGTCGTTCGAGGTGAATTCATAAGACCAGGAAGATCGACGTAAGGTTAGCTCAACGTTGAAAATTGTGCTCCGAAAAGAAGGACCAGGTAGCACAATAATGATATAGCCAAATAGGCAAGGAACGACTTGAAGGATTATTAAACCCGTAGGCAATGAAAATTATTTAAGAGTTATCGAATCGGAGTGCGGAATCGATTCACTATCGGTGTCCCTGAGTGTCTAACAACTCAAACCGGGGAAAAATTGGAATCGGTGAGAAATAACAGTTGATGAAGAACCCATAAGAAGTTATGCAGTTCCATGACATTATCAAGATATCATAGTGTAATACTCGACGGTAGATCAAAGTAAAGGTTGGACAGTTGCAATGATCTGCACAAGCCAAGTACTTAACTTGTCCGATAAATGGTATTAATGAGAAAATATGGTCGGAACCATGATTGCAAAGGACCAAACATAGATACAGGACGAACTTATAACAAGGGGATTAATATCATTTACAAGAAGCTTCGATGATAAGTTTCACATCGGGTCCATGGGCATGAACGCAAAGGCTCAAGGTCGACTCCCACTTCTTCCATGCATAACCTTTCATTTTACTTCTCGCTTTTGATGAAGCTGTAGTGTAGAAATTTTATTTAGCAAAATACCATAAGAGTATGGCTCGTAGAAGCTTCTGGGTTTACGCAGATTAGAAAAGGCATAGCTTCGACCCATCGGGGCATCATAGAAACATATACCACAATCTTCAAGAGTAAATATCACCATCTCAAAAGCAGAGCATGGTTGGCCAAACAGAGAATAGGATTTACCAATGGCATTATATATCAGAGGATGAACTTCCAAAGTGATTGAATATGAAGGACATTGTCGGATAAAATCTAACAAAGGATCCGATGGTCCTCAAGGGATCTGATGTAAGCATCGGTACTCAACCAGAGGAAGAAAGAATGCAAGGAGATCAGATTATAGAAACAACTGACTAACCCAAAGCTCAAATGCAAAGGAATTATGATTTCCAAGACAAGGGATCAGAAGCAATGCTCTGATTAGGGATGGATAAGTTGAATAGCCTTAGAGGTACAATCAATGGCAATTTGATTGGTCGAGATCCAGCTCATGTTTAAAATGACGTCTGAGCCAGAAGGACGAAACGAAGGATCTGATTAAGGAATGCGAGCATTCGCAACATAATGATTCAACAGACTCAAACTGATAATGACTAAGGATGCCAATAAGATTACCGGACTTATGAGGTTAATCATAATGCAAGCAAGCAAGAATTTCAAGAGCAATAGGCTGTTGAGGATTTTCGAGGATTGAATGGTATTTCGAAGACTTTTGTGAAATACATGAATCAACTGGGGATGAGCGGATACTCGATAAGTGCGAGAAATTATCCGTAAGGGTATGTCTGTGGCAAAGAGCTGCAAAGCAGTGGGCACAAAGGATTCTCAAATTATCGAAGAAATTTTTAGGCTATCAAGTAATAACAGGGGTAACTAGGAACAAAGGTAAGAATGACAAGTGTAAGCAGTTATCCATAAGGATTTATCGGTGGTTGGGAACAAGGTCTCGAAAGAATAACTGAGAGTATCTTCGGAATCTTTTGGTGAAGCAGGCCACCATCTGGGATGAAGGGGCTCTTCAGGAGAAAGTATTAACGAGAACCTAGAGTTAGAGTTAGCAAAATCATTTAACCCGAATAGAAGAGAGTTCAGAGTCCCAGAGTAAGGATCGAGGAGTAAAAGATCCTAATACCACCCAGATGGCGACGTGGGCCCGTAAGGCACACAGCCATGTTAGTAAAAAGTTTTGTAATGTCTAGACGGCCAAGGAGTGTGGAAGGGGATTCCTACAGGCAGTCGGCTCTGATACCAACTTGTGATGCCCCCGATTCAATCGTACACTAATCATACACGCAAACGTGTACGATCAAGATCAGGGACTCACGGGAAGATATCACAACACAACTCTAAAAATAAAATAAGTCATACAAGCATCATATTACAAGCCAGAGGGCTCGAATACAAGAGCTCGATCATAGACGAGTCAGCGGAAGCAACAATATCTGAGTACAGACATAAGTTAAACAAGTTTGCCCTAAGAAGGCTAGCACAAACTCGGATACAGATCAAAAGAGGCGCATGCCTCTTGCCTGGGATCCTCCTAAACTACTCCTGGTCGTCGTCAGCTGGATGCACGTAGTAGTAGGTGTCGTGGTTCTAAGTCTGACAGCAATGTAGGGGGGTAAGTATGGAGAGGCGAGGTCTTAGCTATGGAGAGGTTGTAAGGACGCAAGGTTTATGAGTTCAGGCCCTTCTCGGAGGAAGTAAAAGCCCTACGTCTCGGAGCCCGGAGGCGGTCGACTGGATTATGTGTGTATGAATTACAGAGGTGCGAACCCTTGTCTCGGAGGAGGGGGGTGGCTTATATAGAGTGCGCCAGGACCTCGGCCAGCCCACGTTACGAAGGGTTCAATGTACATTAAGGCAAGGCGTTACTGATAACGCTAGTAATAAAGTGCTATGATGACCATAAAGGCTACTTAATGACCGACCGTTAGCGTGCAGAGTGACTTTAGGTCTCCTGGCCGTCGAGTGGTTGGATCTTGGTCGAGTAATTGCTTCTTGGTCGAATGTCTTCGAGTCTGTCGAGTGGAACACCTCCAAGTCGATTGAAAGGTGATTTATTCTAAAGGTGTCCTTGGGTAGGGCAGTTAGGACAGGTCCGTGACCCTACCCTAGGTACATTCCTTCGTCATTAGCCCCCGAATGGATCGAGGTTTGTGTGGGGAAGGAGTTGAGGACTTCTCCGACTCGTTTTTATGCCGTGAGCATATCTTGTTTCGGATCAACGGACCTGAGTGATGACAGCAACTCCCTTTTCAGTCGCCTTGATCCATTCTTAATTCTTCGTCGAGTGAGTTTCTTTACTTGTAAGGCTCCGAGTGACGGTGTGGAGGAGATCTTTGGTCTGACAAGTTATTTGTTTCCTGCGGATTTAGTGGGATCCGAATTTTGGGAAGCGCGCGGGACGGGGGAGGCCGCAGTAATCAGACGAGATAGAGCGGAGCCGCCTCGATCCCCGCGCCACCTTTTTCACCACGTATCGCTCGTGCGGTCGTTGTGGGATTTGACGGAGCCATCTGGGCCTACCTGTCAGCCACTCGGAAGCGGCCTCATATAAGGCGTTGGACCGGAGTCTCCCGAACAGTGCGCCCCATTATCTCTTCTCTTCCTCACGCCTCTCCTCTGCGCTCGCTCTCGCTCTAGCGCCACCGCGGCACACGCGCCTCATCGGCGATAATGGTGAAGGAGAAGACAGCGGCTCTGGAGCGGGCAAAGAAGGCGACGGCGAGGTCAAAGGGGAAGGCGACGAGCCGGGGGGGATCTTCCTCACGGACAGGCCTGCCGAAGGGTTGGATCCAGGGCGACTGGATCCACTCGAGGATCTCCCAAGAAGACCTCGACGACCTGGTCGAGGGAGGGCTTATCCCCTACGGCTCGGCGCGGCTTCCGGGGAAGGAATCTGAGCCGCAACCCCGGGAGGGTGAGCGCGTTCTTCTTGCCACCCATGTCGACCGTGGGTTTTCCTTGCCTCCTCATCCTTTCTTCCGAGGGTTTCTGAACTTCTTTGGGGCTCAACTCCACCATTTTAACCCCAACTCAATCGTTTATCTTGCCGCGTTCATTTCCTTGTGTGAGAACTTCTTGGGTTGTCGACCTCACTGGGGTCTTTTCAAGCATATTTTCACTTGTCGCTCCCAGACAGTGAAAAAGGCTAATCCGAGTGACGAGAGGACCCAAGTGATCCAGATGTGTGGGGGTCTTGGTATCCAGACGAGGGGAAAAAGCTCCTTTCCGGCCATGATTCTTCCCGACTCGGTTCGCGGATGGCAGTCGACCTGGTTCTACTGCAAAGACCAGTCGACGCCAGGGCAATCGACTGGCCTCCCTCCCTTTACCATGGACCGAGTGGAAAAACCCTCCCCTTTGAAGGTGCTCCCAGAGGATAAGGCGCACGTGAAGGTGTTGGTCAACCGAGTGGTCCAGCTCATTCGCGACGGGGTCACTGGTATGGATCTCTTGGAGGTCTTCCTTCAGCGGCGCATCTAGCCTCTCCAAGCCCGAGACCACCCGATGTGGATGTATTCGGGTCTAGAAGATTCCACTCGGATCCAACCGAAGGAGGTCGATGACGACACACTGGAGAAGTGGCTGTCGAGCATTACCGGGAACAAGGACAATCCCAGAGGAGCCAGGAGAGTTCCCCCATTCGACCAGTCGCATGCACCAGAGCAGGTCTAATTCCGAGTTTTTGCTTGTAATCTGAATTCACTCGCGCAGTTGTCTGTATTGCATCGACTGACTTTGTTCTCCCTGCGTTCTTTCAGGCCATTATTGAAATGTATTCGATGCCCAACGGGGAGAAAGAGCAAGCTCTGGAAGGCGAGGCGAGTGGTGGCGAAAGTGGCGAGTGGACTTCCAATGGTGAAGGGGATGGAGAAAGCGATGACTCAAGTGATGGGGAAGAAGTCGAGTCGCCTCCTCGCATAGAGAGGCGATCCAAGCTTGACCAAGAACGGCCGAGTGCTCGCGACAATGCAACTGCTCAGGCTGGTCAGTCTTCGAAGCGTCCTCGGATCTCTTCACCAACTCCGACTGAGAAGGCGCCAAAGCACCCCAAAGTTGCAGAGCCGAAGACTCGGAAGGCGCTGCCAAAAATCAAGATTGATATCCCTGTCGCCTCCGCGTGAGTGTCTCTCCTTGTATTCATTCGACGCTCCGCGTTGTTTGTTTTTCTTGTTTTAACTGGACGAACTTTGGAATTGTCAGCGCTGCCACTTCCGGGACCTCAGCTTACAGGGATGATGATGAGGTGATGGAGGATGCGGTCACTTCTAATCTGGGTATGATTCCTGCCATACTATCTTTCTTCGGTCGATTCAACTGCATCGTGCATTATTGGGTGACATGATTTTGGCAATTTGAACTTTGCGCAGCTCCCAACATTATTGACCTCCCTGATGATGATGAAGAGCCCGAGAGGTCTTTGACGAGGAAGAGTAGGCGAGCTCCTGTAAGTGAGGCGCTACAGTCGACGCCAAGGGAGGAACCAGTGACGTGGAGAGCTACCTGAGGAGCCTTGCCAAGAAGTTGTACATCAAGCTTGAAGGTGCACATTTAGTTCCGACTGGTGTTTTTTTTGTGTCGACTCAGTGTATGAAAATTGACTTATCCTTGGATCGTGAATGTAGAGTTTTGCCAGAACTTTGAAGAGGAGACTGGGCGGATCGAACCAGGTTTGGATCCAATCAACTCTCCCGTGAAAGATGAAACTGCCATGAATTTGCTCCGACTGGAATCTCGCATCGACGTGCCGTGGACTACTTGGCTCGACTGAAGGTCGCCATGTCACGGATCGACCCGGCACTTTGGCCAGAGGCTACGCTCCAAAACGATCTCGAGTCTCTGATGACTCGGCTTAACGGAATCCCTGACCGAGTGCAGGAGTGGAAGAAGTCTTCTGCTCGGTGTGGCGCTGATGTGGCTCTGTCCTTGGTTCGTGTCCACTGCAAGGAGGTGCGACAAGACAAGCTGGCAGCAATCAAGGTCGCCAACACCCAGAAGCATGACTTCCGAACCTTTATGGAGACTTTTATCGCTGCAGCCACACGGATAGCCGACGGCATCGACCTGGATGAGTTCGTCGAGCCTGCCAGCCCTCCTCCCGCGGAGTGAACAAACTCTTATGTCCCACCTTAAATTTGCCTCGGAATGCCGAGTGGTTTTTGTAACCGTTAAACTTCTTCGGGCTGCATGCCCGAGTACTTCGATCTGTGGTCTGGAACCTTTAGAATTTATCTGAACTTGGTTTACCGTTGAATATCTTTATGAATCTCCTGCTGAGTGAACCCATTCTTCATTCGAGACAAATTTTGCACTCGCATCGTAGTTCCGAAGGAGAGGGAAGCAGTCGACCCATGTCTTGTATTTGTGGCGAAGCTCCCCAAGGGAAGGTGGCAGTCGACCCACACCCTGTTACTGCAGAGTGGGATGGATTGCACATTGTATTTGTGGCGAAGCTCTCTAGGAGAAGGTGGCGGTCGACCCACACCCTGTTACTGCAGAGTGGGACGGAGCGCACATTGTATTTGTGGTGAAGCTCTCCAGGAGAAGGTGGCGGTCGACCCACACCCTGTTACTGCAGAGTGGGACGGAGCGCACATTGTATTTGTGGCGAAGCTCTCCAGGAGAAGGTGGCAGTCGAGCCGCACTTCGTTACTGTAGAGCGGGATGAATCGTGCATTGTATTTGTGGCGAAGCTCTCCAAGAGAAGGTGGAAGTCGACCTGCCCCTCGTCGTCCTTGAGGATTGAGATGTGTTTCATACTTAGGCGAGTACTGGACTACAACTAAGCCCCCGAGTGGGAGGATCGCTCTCCACTCGGTAGGATTTTTTCAAACTTAGGCGAGTGCCTGACTGCAGCTAAGTCTCTAAGTGGGAGAACTTAGGCGAGTACTGGACTGCAGCTAAGCCCCCGAGTGGGAGGATTGCTCTCCACTCGGTAGGATTTTTTCAAACTTAGGCGAGTGCCTGACTGCAGCTAAGTTTCTAAGTGGGAGAACTTAGGCGAGTACTGGACCACAGCTAAGCCCCTGAGTGGGAGGATTGCTCTCCATTCGGTAGGATTTTTTCAAACTTAGGCGAGTGCCTGACTGCAGCTAAGTCTTCTAGTGAGAGGACTTAGGCGAGTACTGGACTGCAGCTAAGCCCCCGAGTGGGAGGATTGCTCTCCATTCGGTAGGATTTTTTCAAACTTAGGCGAGTGCCTGACTGCAGCTAAGTCTTCTAGTGAGAGGACTTAGGCGAGTACTGGACTGCAGCTAAGCCCCCGAGTGGGAGGATTGCTCTCCACTCGGTAGGATTCTTTCAAACTTAGGCGAGTGCCTGACTGCAGCTAAGTCTTCTAGTGAGAGGACTTAGGAGAGTACTGGACTGCGGCTAAGCCCCCGAGTGGGAGGATTACTCTCCACTCGGTAGGATTCTTTCAAACTTAGGCGAGTGCCTGACTGCAGCTAAGTCTTCTAGTGAGAGGGCTTAGGCGAGTACTGGACTGCAGCTAAGCCCCCGAGTGGGAGGATTGCTCTCCACTCGGTAGGATTTTTTCAAACTTAGGCGAGTGCCTGACTGCAGCTAAGTCTCCAAGCGAGAGAACTTAGGCGAGTACTGGACTGCAGCTAAGCCCTCGAGTGGGAGGATTGCTCTCCACTCGGTAGGATTTTTTTCAAACTTAGGCGAAACGGATTCGCAGCTAAGCCCCCGAGTGGGAGACTGGCTCGCCACTCGGTAGGAAACTGTTTTTACAAACTTAGGCGAAGAAGATTCGCAGCTAAGCCACCCACTGGGGGATTTCTTACGCAAACAAAAACAATAATAATCACTGGGAAAATTATAACGCTCTTGTCTTTGATAAATAAACTACAGGAGTTTTTCTTATTACATCTCATCCGAGTGAGAATTCAAGTATAAAAGGGGCGGAGTAGTTCCGCATTCCAGGCTCGTGGCTCATCAATCTGGCGATCGACATTGTAGAGGTGGTATGCTCCATTGTGGAGGACTCTGGTGACTATGAAGGGGCCTTCCCAAGTAGGAGCAAGCTTGTGTGGTTTCTGCTGATCCACTCGAAGGACTAAGTCTCCTTCTTGGAAGGCTCGTCTCTTCACGTTTCTGGCATGGAATTGACGCAAGTCTTGCTGATAGATGGTCGATCGGATCAGGGCCATTTCTCTTTCTTCCTCTAGGAGGTCGACTGCGTCCTGCCGGGCTTGTTCTGCTTCATCTTCTGAGTAGAGCTCGAATCTGGGAGCGTTGTGAAGCAGGTCACTCGGTAAGACTGCCTCGGCTCCGTAGACCAGAAAGAATGGGTTCTTCCGGTCGATTGATTCGGGGTTGTCCTCAATCCCCAAAGGACTGATGGAAGCTCGTCGACCCATGCACCTGCTGCGTGCTTGAGATCACGCATCAATCGGGGTTTCAGTCCTTTGAGAATTAGGCCGTTTGCCCTTTCTGCTTGTCCATTCAACTGGGGGTGAGCGACTGAAGCATAGTCGACCCGAGTGCCCTGAGAAACGCAGAAGGCCCTGAATTTGTCGGAATCGAAGTTTGACCCGTTGTTAGTGATGATGCTGTGTGGGACTCCATATCTGAATATCAACTCTCTGATGAAACTGATAGCGATGCAAGTGTCAAGATTCTTGATAGGCTTGGCTTCAATCCATTTGGTGAACTTGTCGACTACTACCAGCACATGAGTGAAGCCGCTCCTGCCTGTTCTCAGTGGCCCAACCATGTCCAGCCCCCAAACAGCGAAGGGCCAGACGAGTGGAATGGTTTTCAGGGCTGACGCAGGCTTGTGCGGCATATTGGAGTAATATTGACACCCTTCACATTTGTCGACTATCTCTTTAGCCATCTCATTGGCCCTTGGCCAGTAGAACCCAGCTCGGTATGCTTTAGCCACAATGGTCCGAGAGGACGCATGATGACCACAGGTCCCCGAGTGGATATCGTGAAGGATCATCTGACCTTCTTCTGGTGTGATACACTTCTGGCCGACCCCAGTCACGCTTTCCCTATATAACTGTCCTTTTATGACTGTAAAGGCCTTGGATCGACGGACGATCTGTCGAGCCTCTTCCTCGTCTTCTGGGAGTTCTTTCCTTAGGATGTACGCGATGTACGGTTCTGTCCAGACGGGAGTGATAACCAGCACTTCCATTATTAGATCGACTACAGGTGGAACTTCAACTCCAGTCGGATCCGTGGCGCTTTTTGGCTGCGGGGCCTCTTCCGTGAAGGGGTCCTCCTGGACTGATGGTGTGTGGATGTGTTCCAAAAACACATTGCTGGGAATGGCTTCTCGTTTGGAACCTACTTTTGCCAAATCATCAGCTGCTTGATTTTTCAGTCGGGGTATGTGATGAAGCTCTAACCCCTCGAATTTCTTCTCCAGCTTTCTCACTGCATTGCAATAACCAGTCATGGTTGGACTTCTGACATCACATTCCTTCATTACCTGATTAACCACCAAATCTGAGTCGCCATAGACCATGAGGCGACGGACGCCGAGTGAGATGGCCATGCGCAACCCATATAAAAGTGCTTCATATTCTGCCTCGTTATTGGAGGAATCAAAATGGATTTGAAGAACATATCTGAGTTTATCTCCTCTGGGGGAGACCAACACCACTCCGGCACCGGAACCACTCAGCATCTTGGAGCCGTCGAAAAACATAGTCCAATGCTCCGAGTGAATCTGAGTCGGCAGCTGCTGTTCAATCCACTCGGCGACGAAATCTGCGATTGCTTGGGACTTGATAGCTTTCTTTGCCTCAAACTTGATATCAAGGGGAAGGAGTTCAATCGCCCATTTTGCCACTCAACCAGTTGCATCCCTGTTATGCAGGATCTCTGATAATGGAGCGTCGCTGACGACTGTAATGGAATGATCAGAGAAGTAGTGAGCAACTTTCTTGGTGGTCATATAAATCCCATACACAAGCTTCTGATAGTGAGGATATCTTTGCTTCGATGGGGTTAAGACTTCAGAAATATAATATAGGCGATGCTCAGCCAGCTCCCTGGGAACACCAGGCATGTCAGAAGGCTTCCAGGCGAAGATGTCCCAGTTCTCACGGAGGAACTGGACGAGCGCTTCTTCCTATTTGGAGTCGAGTGTTGTCGAGATATGAGTCGGGGCGGCGCTGGGGTCGGTCGGGTGGATGTGAGCTGTCTTCATGTCGCCAGTCGACTGGAAAACTGACTCTGTAGCGGGCTTCTTAGCTCGCAACAGATCACTCGGGTCTGCAGTCTTCTGGTATTCCTGCAACTCCACCACTGCCATCTGTGCGTCAGCGATCTTTGAACCCTTCTGAAAACATTCTTCCGCTTTCTTCCGATTGCCCGTAATGGTGATCACACCTTTGGGGCCAGGCATCTTCAATTTGAGATACATGTAACATGGTCGGGCCATGAAGCGTGCATAAGCTGGTCTGCCCAAAATAGCGTGATAGGCACTCTGGAAGTCTACAACTTCAAATGTCAACTTTTCTTTGCGGTAATTCTTGGAATCACCGAAAACCACATCAAGAGCAATCTGGCCGAGTGATTCAGCCTTCTTCCCAGGAATGACTCCATGGAAACTCATGTTGCTGGCACTAAGTCTGGACATCGGAATGCCCATCCCCTTCAACGTCTCAGCGTATAATATGTTCAAACCACTGCCACCATCCATCAGGACTTTGGTCAGTCGAGTGGCTTCAACAACTGGGTCGACCACCAAAGCTTGCCTCCCAGGGGTGGCGATGTGCGTTGGGTGGTCGGACTGGTCGAATGTTATGGCAGTCTGAGACCATTTCAGGTAACTAGGTGTCACCGGAGCGACCATATTCACCTCTCGGTTAATAACTTTCAGTCGACTTTTGCACTCAACATCAGCAAAAATCATCAGGGTGGAATTGACTTGAGGGTATCCGTCATCACTGTCCTCTTTGTCCTCGACCTTGTCTGACTCCTTTTCCTTACCCTTGGGATGCTTGCCCTGGAACTGCTGGATCAGGAGTCGACACTGCCGAGTGGTATGTTTCGGGTAAATAAAATTACCTTCTTCATCTTTCTTCGTGTGGACGAGACATGGTAAGTCCAACACATCATTTCCCTCCTGGTCTTTAACCTTTTTGGGGTTCCAAGGCCCTTTAGGTTTCCCTTTAGACTTTCCTTGGGCCAAAGCTAAAGCTTCCCCGGGAGCCGCTGGCTCGGCCTTCCGCTTCTGCTTGAGCTTGGAATTGCCTCCGGTTTCTTGGACGACTGACTTGAGCTTGCCACTCCTGAGTCGATCCTCATCTTCACCATTAGTGTACTTGGTGGCAATCTCCATCATCCGATTCAGGGGCATATCTCCGGTTCGACCGAATTTCAAATTCAGTTCTCTGTACTTGACGCCTTCCTTGAAGGCACAAACTGCTTGGTGGTCAGGCACATTCTCCACCGAGTGATGTAACGTGATCCATCTCTGGATGTAATCCCTCAAAGTTTCATTCGGCTTTTGCACACAGGACCGCAGTTCCGTCAGTCCTGCCGGTCGCTTGCATGTGCCTTCAAATGTGGTGACGAACACTCGGGAGAGATCTTCCCAAGTGTAAATGCTGCTAGGTGCTAACTGGTTTAGCCACGCTCTGGCTGAGCCCTCCAACATGAGAGGCAGGTGCTTCATGGCCACTTCATCATTGCCGCCGCCAATCTGGACGGCCACTCGGTAGTCCTCAAGCCAAGTATCGGGCTTGGACTCGCCAGTGAACTTACTGACTCCAGTAGCCAACCTAAAATTGGGAGGAATCACAGCAGCCCTGATGGCTCTACTAAAGCACTCTGGCCCCGAAACATGTACTCTGCTATTGGCGGGCGCATCTCTGTCGTGGCCTTCTCGGTGAGCCCTGTTCCTGTCGACCAGACCTTGGAAGAGGATGGATCTCGCGTCAAAGCCTAGCCCTCTGGAGTCGACTAGAATCCTTCGCCCATCACTGTGAGGGCGCCTGTCGTCCTGCTGGCGAGGCACATACGACCCGCTCCGCGGGGGAGGCGTGGGCACTCGACGTCGACCGCCACGATCGACTCGGTGATCATACTTCTCATGGTTCCCATACTGGTCACACCGGTCTAGACGTCCCTCACGCCTCAGGGGTGATCTCGGGCTATGAGCCGACTGGACTGTGTCCGCGGCAACGGATCTGCTGTGAATTCTGTTCCGCGACTGAGAAACAGCGGAATTCTGATCTCCTGCTGCCCGGAGTAACGCTCTGATCTGCAGCAAGCCTCTGCCAGCCTCCGACTGGGAAGGCTGAATCGACTCCGCTATACGGGCCACAGCTGCTAAATTCTGAATCGGAGTCCGATATACCTGCGGGGGCGGGAAGAGCTGACGTCGACTGGATTCGGGAACCCGTTGTCGCGCACGCTCGTCGAGTGCTCGCTGGAGGTTCTCCAGTCGAGTGCGCTCGGCCAAGTTTGCCAGGCACGCGTCCTCCAAGGCGCGAGCCCCGGGGGTTTCTCCAACGATAGGAGTGTGCGGCGCATCCATGTTCCGGCGGCGAAGTTCTTCTCTCTGCAGCGACGTGAGAGGCTCGGGAAGATACTCCTCATGGGGACGCGACGGGTCGCCTCCTCCCGCGCCTCTGTCGGTGCGGGTAAAACCGGGGGGACTGGGCGCAAGGTTGTCAGAATCGCGATTTTGAATCGGATCGGAGCTCCAATGGTAAGATCGCAAATCGTAGAATCTTCACTATCAAGATCGTAGAAACATAGATTCTATGAACTAAAATCGTAGAATCATAAGGGTTAGTTTGAATCGTAAAGTCGTAGAATCATATAACAGAATTGCGATTCTGACAACCTTGACTGGGCGGCCCATCGACCATCAGAACCTCTGCCGCCGAATCGCTACTGTCGCACTCAGATGCAGTCTCTTCGGAGCCAGTCGAACAGGCCGTAGAGGGATTCGTCGGGCTCGATCGCCGCGACTTGAGGGGTGGCCGACTGACGGGCCACCGCGTGTCTCGCCCACCGCTGAAGTCTCGACCGACCGGAGCGCTTGCGCCGGCGGGAAACAGGGAGGGAGGACAGCACAGGAGCCGACCGGTAGGGGGTCGACGGTTGCCGCAGGAGAACGCCGCGGACGCACGCGCTAAAGTGTGTTGCCCCGCGGACAGGGAGCGCGTCCACGTCGAGCGGAGCCTCCTGAAGCCAGGCGGAGTCGTCGGTGATGAACGTGAGCGCGCCGAGATGGATCTTGCGGCCCTCCACCAAAACTCCGTCGAAAACCATGATGATTCGGGTCGGAAAAGATCGCAACTCCTCCAACAAAACGCTAAAACACCTGCCCCACGGTGGGCGCCAACTGTCGTGGTTCTAAGTCTGACAGCAATGTAGGGGGTAAGTATGGAGAGGCGAGGTCCTAGCTATGGAGAGGTTGTAAGGACGCAAGGTTTACGAGTTCAAGCCCTTCTCGGAGGAAGTAAAAGCCCTACGTCTCGGAGCCCGGAGGCGGTCGACTGGATTATGTGTGTATGAATTACAGAGGTGCGAACCCTTGTCTCGGAGGAGGGGGTGGCTTATATAGAGTGCGCCAGGACCCCGGCCAGCCCACGTTACGAAGGGTTCAATGTACATTAAGGCAGGGCATTACTGATAACGCTAGTAATAAAGTGCTATGATGACCATAAAGGCTACTTAATGACCGACCGTTAGCGTGCGGAGTGACTTTAGGTCTCTTGGCCGTCGAGTGGTTGGATCTTGGTTGAGTAATTGCTTCTTGGTCGAATGTCTTCGAGTCTGTCGAGTGGAACACCTCCAAGTCGACTAAAAGGTGATTTATTCTAAAGGTGTCCTTGGGTAGGGCCGTTAGGACAGGTCCGTGACCCTACCCTAGGTACATTCCTTCGTCAGTAGGCACCTCCAGTGTAGCAGGAGTCGTTGTCGATGGTGGCGTCTGGCTCCTGGGCTCCATCGTCTGGTCGCAGCAATCAGGTATAGGAAAGGGGAAAAGGGGGAGCAAAGCAACCGTGAGTACTCATCCAAAGTACTCGCAATCAAGGAGCTACACTACATATGTATGCATTGGTATCAAATGGAAAGGGGGTATCATATGTGGACTGAACTGCAGAATGCCGGAATAAGAGGGGGATAGCTAGTCCTATCGAAGGCTACGCTTCTGGTAACCTCCATCTTGCAGCAGGAGAAGAGAGTAGATGGTAAGTTCACCAAGTATCATCGCATAGCATAATCCTAAATGATGATCCTCCCCTTGTCGCCTGTGAGAGAGCGATCACCGGTTGTATCTGGCACTTGGAAGGGTGTGTTTTATTAAGTATCCGGTTCTAGTTGTCATAAAGTCAAGGTACAACTCCAAGTCGTCCTGTTACCGAAGATCACGGCTATTCGAATAGATTAACTTCCCTGCAGGGGTGCACCACATTTCCCAACACGCTCGATCCCCTTTGTCCGGACACACTTTTCTAGGTCATGCCCGGCCTCGTAAGATCAACACGTCGTAGCCCTAGCTAGGCACAACAGAGAGGTCAGTGTTGGGGAACGTAGTAATTTCAAAATTTTCCTACGCACACGCAAGATCATGGTGATGCATAGCAACGAGAGGGGAGAGTGCGATCTACGTACCCTTGCAGACCGACAGCGGAAGCGTTAGCACAACGCGGTTGATGTAGTCGTACGTCTTCACGGCCCGACCGATCAAGCACCGAAACTATGGCACCTCCGATTTTTAGCACACGTTCAGCTCGATGACGATCCCCGGACTCCGATCCAGCAAAGTGTCAGGGAAGAGTTCCGTCAGCATGACGGCGTGGTGACGATCTTGATGTACTACCGTCGCAGGGCGCGCCAAGGAGGAGTCCTCCTCCTAGTAGGGACTCCTACTAGGAGGGGGAAGGAAGTGGGGAGGGAGAAGGAAAGGGGGGCGCCCCCCCCTCTCCTAGTCCAATTCGGACCAGGGGGAGGAGGCGCGCAGCCCACCCTTGCTGCCTCTCTCTCTCTCCACTAAGGCCCATATGGCCCATTACTTCTCCCGGTAGGGTTCCGGTAACCCTCCGGCTCTCCGGTTTTCTCCAAAATCACCCGGAACACTTCCGGTGTCCGAATATAGCCGTCCAATATATCAATCTTTATGTCTCGACCATTTCGAGACTCCTCGTTATGTCTGTGATCACATCCGGGACTCCAAACTAACTTCGGTACATCAAAACTCATAAACTCATAATATAACTGTCATCGAAACCTTAAGCGTGCGGACCCTACGGGTTCGAGAACAATGTAGACATGACCGAGACACGTCTCCGGTAAATAACCAATAGCGGAACCTGGATGCTCATATTGGCTGCTACATATTCTACGAAGATCTTTATCGGTCAGACCGCATAACAACATACGTTGTTCCCTTTGTCATCGGTATGTTACTTGCCCGAGATTTGATCGTTGGTATCTCAATACCTAGTCCAATCTCGTTACCGGCAAGTCTCTTTACTCGTTTCGTAATACATCATCTCGCAACTAACTCATTAGTTGCAATGCTTGCAAGGCTTATGTGATGTGCATTACCGAGAGGGCCCAGAGATACCTCTCCGACAATCGGAGTGACAAATCCTAATCTCGAAATACGCCAACCCAACATGTACCTTTGGAGACACCTGTAGAGCTCCTTTATAATCACCCAGTTACGTTGTGACGTTTGGTAGCACACAAAGTGTTCCTCTGGCAAACGGGAGTTGCATAATCTCATAGTCATAGGAACATGTACAAGTCATGAAGAAATCAATAGCAACACACTAAATGATCGGGTGCTAAGCTAATGGAATGGGTCATGTCAATCACATCATTCTCCTAATAATGTGATCCCGTTAATCAAATGACAACACATGTCTATGGTTAGGAAACATAACCATCTTTGATTAATGGGCTAGTCAAGTAGAGACATACTAGTGACGTTTAGTTTGTCTATGTATTCACACCAGTATTATGTTTCCGGATAATACAATTCTAGCATGAATAATAAACATTTATCATGATATAAGGAAATAAAATAATAACATTATTATTGTCTCTAGGGCATATTTCCTTCAGTCTCCCACTTGCACTAGAGTCAATAATCTAGATTACACAGTAATGATTCTAACACCCATGGAGCTTTGGTGCTGATCATGTTTTGCTCGTGGAAGAGGCTTAGTCAACGGGTCTGCAACATTCAGATCCGTATGTATCTTGCAAATCTCTATGTATCCCACCTGGACTAGATCCCGGATGGAATTGAAGCGTCTCTTGATGTGCTTGGTTCTCTTGTGAAATCTGGATTCCTTTGCTAAGGCAATTGCACTAGTATTGTCACAAAAGAATTTCATTGGACCCGATGCACTAGGTATGACACCTAGATCGGATATGAACTCCTTCATCCAGACTCCTTCGTTTGCTGCTTCCGAAGCAGCTATGTACTCCGCTTCACATGTAGATCCCGCAACAACGCTTTGTTTAGAACTGCACCAACTGACAGCTCCACCATTTAATGTAAACACGTATCCGGTTTGCGATTTAGAATCGTCCGGATCAGTGTCAAAGCTTGCATCAACGTAACCATTTACGATGAGCTCTTTGTCATCTTCATATATGAGAAACATATCCTTAGTCCTTTTCAGGTATTTCAGGATGTTCTTGACCGCTGTCCAGTGATCCACTCCTGGATTACTTTGGTGCCTGCCTGCTAGACTTATAGCAAGACACACATCAGGTCTGGTACACAGCATTGCATACATGATAGAGCCTATGGCTGAAGCATAGGGAACATCTTTCATTTTCTCTCTATCTTCTGCATTGGTCGAGCATTGAGTCTTACTCAATTTCACACCTTGTAACACAGGCAAGAATCCTTTCTTTGCTTGATCCATTTTAAACTTTTCAAAACTTTGTCAAGGTATGTGCTTTGTGAAAGTCCAATTAAGCGTCTTGATCTGTCTCTATAGATCTTAATGCCCAATATGTAAGCAGCTTCACCGAGGTCTTTCATTGAAAAACTCTTATTCAAGTATCCCTTTATGCTATTGTCGGTGTCAAAACCGGCGGATCTCAGGTAGGGGGTCCCGAACTATGCGTCTAGGCCGGATGGTAACAGGAGGCAAGGAACACGATGTTTTACCCAGGTTCGGGCCCTCTTGATGGAGGTAAAACCCTACGTCCTGCTTGATTAATTTTGATGATATGGGTAGTACAAGAGTAGATCTACCATGAGATCAAGGAGGCTAAACCCTAGAAGCTAGCCTATGGTATGATTGTTGTATGATGAAGTTGTCCTACGGACTAAAACCCTCCGGTTTATATAGACACCGGAGAGGGTTAGGGTTACACAAAGTCGGTTACAATGGTAGGAGATCTTGAATATCCGCATCGCCAAGCTTGCCTTCCACGCCAAGGAAAGTCCCATCTGGACACGGGACGAAGTCTTCAATCTTGTATCTTCATAGTCCTGGAGTCTGGCTAACCTAACACCCCCTAATCCAGGACTCCCTCAGTAGCCCCTGAACCAGGCTTCAATGACGACGAGTCCGGCGTGTAGATTGTCTTCGGCATTGCAAGGCGGGTTCCTCCTCCAAATTCTTCATAAAAGTTTGTAAACACCAAGAGTAGTGTCCGGCTCTGCAAAATAAGTTTCCACGTATTGCCACAGAGAGAATAATATTAACACAAATCTAATCTGCTGATGTATTCCGCAGCGTGACATCACACTATGGCCAAGCCTTTATTCGAATCGTTTTCACTTTTCCACCTCAGCGTGTTTTGCGAGGCGGTTTCCTTGGCACGTCTTGTAAAAGCAGAGATCGTGTCCCCCATTTACGGGATTCTCATCAATACGGATGTGGGTAACCCAACCGCGCCATTTATCACGGCGCTTGGGAGTCAAGCGAGTTTTACTAGGCCGATGGGGACGCATAGTCGCATCCGCCCATATAAGGGGATAAGGATCCACCTTTTTACCTACGCCTTCTTCCTCCTTTGCCTATCCATCTTCTGCGCACCCGAGCTCCAGCGCCCAAGCCCGCACTTCCTACCTCAACCTTCTCCAACAATGTCCGGAACGGGGGGCAAGTGGATGGTCTCCTCCGTCACGGAGGGCCATGTCAAAAAGCTAAGGAAGGCCGGATACTTGTCCAAAGACATCGCGCACCGGCTTCCTGAGGAGGGGCAGCTTCTCCCCACCCCAAGGCCCCATGAGAGGGTAGTATTCCTTCCCCACTTCCTCCGCGGACTGGGTTTTCCTCTCCACCCATTTGTCCGCGGGCTCATGTTCTACTATGGCCTAGATTTCCACGATCTGGCCCCGAACTTCATCCTCAATATCTCGAAGTTTATCGTCATGTACGAGGCTTTCCTCTGCATCCGCCCCCATTTCGGCCTCTGGCTCAGGACCTTCAACGTCAAGCCAAAGGTGGTGCGCAGCAACCAGGCGGAGTGCGGAGGTGCCATGGCGGGCAAAATAGCCAACGTCCTATGGCTCGAGGGCTCCTTTGTGGAGAACTTGAAGGGGTGGCAGTCAGGGTGGTTTTACATCACCGAGCCACGCGATCCGAAGTGGATCGCAGCCCCTAAATTCCGATCCGGACCCCCTACGCGGCTCACGTCCTGGAAGGAGACGGGCTTGTCATGGGGCGACGAAGAAGAGGTGAGCGGACTGCAAAAATGCATCCAGTCCCTGGTGAACAAGTAGCTCAAGCTTGTCAACGTAGTCCAGGTCATGCTCGTCCACCGGATCCTTCCGTGTCAAGAACGGAACTTCAATCTGTGGGAGTTCAACCCGGCGCAGCATCGAACTCTGAGCAGGCTCTTCGACACGACATACGAAGATGTCTGGAGGGGGCTAACCAAAGGCGCCAAGGCTCCCACATCCGCCTCTGAAGACCGCGGATTCAACTCGCAGCGTCCTGCTGGCGAGGTAAAATATTTTCATCTTTTACAGGATGTTAAGTTTTCTCCATAGTTTGACTCTATTCGGGATCTAAACTCCCTCACCTTTGACAGGATTGGCGGGCGAAGTCCGGACTGATTAACTATCCGGCTCCCTTGCCCGAAGACCCAGCCCCTGCTCTCCTAGTGAAGCTGCTAGTTCCGGCACCTTATGTGGTGCCGGAGAAGAAGGCCAAGAAGAAGAAGGCCACGGGGACTCAAAAGAGTTCCTGGCATATGGTGGTGTCGGACTCGTCGTCCGACGAGTCCGAGACGCACTCCTCCCGTGAAGACAAGGAGGAGGAAGAAGAGACCTCTCCCCCTCCAGCGGGGGGAGGAAAGAAGAGGAAGGCCGCCCCAGTAGGGGAGGCCGAAGGGTCCAAGAAGAGGAAAACCCCTCCGCCGGACTACGCCCCCGATGCCAACGAGGACGAAGAGGAGTGGCCGGACAGGGCCAAGCGTCCGGCGAAATCATAAGTGTTCGGATACCAGAGTAACTCATGATATT
This sequence comes from Triticum urartu, assembly GCF_003073215.2. NCBI lineage: Eukaryota > Viridiplantae > Streptophyta > Magnoliopsida > Poales > Poaceae > Triticum > Triticum urartu. Next base: position 718,977,664 of record NC_053023.1, read on the forward strand.
CCTTTTGTTGCACAGCTTTCCCTAATGTCGAATGTAATCATGCAGCCCGCCCAAGGACGGGCTCGACGAGTCGTCAAGCGGCTCCCTGGATTCATCGGACGCGAATTCAGTTCCACCCGCTGCCTCCCCCAGTGCTGCGGATGATGCCGAAGTGGCGTCGCGACAAGCTCCGGGGCAAGAGGAGGTGGTCCAGGGGGAGCCGCGAGGCGACCTCCCGGACTCCAAGAGTAAAGGGGACCAGACCCCCAGGGCTCCAATTCCGGCTTTAAGCCGGACACTGCGCCGGAATCATCAACGGTTCCGGACCGCGGCAGGCGAACTCCTGCCAAGAGGAGCAAGCCTATTGAGCCGGCATCCTCCGTCCAACCGGAGGCGCCGGACAATCTGCTGGATGTGCTTAAGGGCGCCTCCATCGACGAGGAGCACCGTACCATCATGAGTACGGTGGTCCAGAAGGTTCGGTCCGCCAAAAGCGGACTGACTGAAGCTTGTGCTAGCCTTCTAACAGGCTTCGAGGTAAGTAAAAAATATGTAAAAATATTACCGCATAGACAGTAGCCCCTGATGCTCTGCTTGGCGTTCGGAAAGAAAAGCCGAATAGAGGATCTATTAAATATCGTAGGAGTCTAACTAAAAAGGAGTCAATATACGTATGCAGGCTTCGCTGCTGACCACCGCCACACTGACTGCGGAGGTGGGTGCCCTGAAGCAGGGCCTCGAGCGGACCGAGCAAGAGCTCGGCCTTGCCAAACGGCATCTCGAGGAGAAAGAAGGTAAGAGATACCTTATAGAAAAAATGCCTATGAGAAGACACAATTGCAAAAGACAGGAGTACACTGCTTATTGTAGGGGCCACAACGGAGGTGGCGACCCTCAAGCAGGCACTGTCCTAGGCCGAGAAGAAAGCGGCCACGGAGCGCACCGAGCGGGAGAAATTTGAGGCGCAGGTCGGCGAGGTGCAGCAAGAGCTTCAGGCTCTCATGAAAAAACATGAGAGTTTGGAGCTAGACTCGAAGACGCGAGCGTCCGAGCTTGCTGCGGCCCTTGAAACTGCCAAATCTGCCAAGGCCGAAGCCCAGAAGGCCCTCCAGGAATTGGATGCGGTGAAAAAGATAGCGGCGGGTAAGGCATTCTCTATGCAAAGCAGACATATAAAAGTAAACTACTTGTTACTTACCCGAATCCGGAGCTCTCCAGGGGCATTCGCAGATCTTCCCCGCAGCGTATCCGATGCCGCCGCATTCTACCGAGCCGAGGAAGGCAGCTCGACGGAGAAGGTGTTCTGGTCTCAGTACGCTGAGGTCGGACACCCTGTGCCCTTGAACGACCAGCTGAAGCAGCTGGTCGAGCTCCACAAGGCGGCTGAACAGGCCCTGAAGGGCTTCATAGTTCGGCTGTGGCCTGGAGAGGCCCTGCCTGGGAGCTACTTCGGACTGGTGCGGCGGCTGGTGGAGGCTTGTCCAAGGCTCGAGGTCATCAAGCGCTCCGTCTGCATTGAAGGTGCCCGTAGGGCCCTTGCCCGTGCAAAGGTGCACTGAGGTAAGCTGGACGGTGAGAAGCTTGTGAGGGACGGGCCGCCGCCGGGGAAGGAGCATCGCAAGCCCGAGAACTATTACAAGGATGTTTTGGCTGGTGCCCGCCTTATGGCGGATGAATGTACCAAGGATGTAATTTTTGAATGAACTCGCTCATGTTATCCTGTGCGCTGAAAACTTGTTCATATGCGCTAAGCAATGCTTGTTGAATTTAAAATATTACTTTCTATGCGGCCGTTTATCAAAAAATTGAGAGATGGCCAGTCGTCCGCTTCTGCCCCCATGCCACTAGTGTTGGGGTGTTCGGGATAAACCTGATCGCTCTTTTTCCCATGATTGGGTCCATCGAGGGAGGCGATCAGCACAACGAACAAGGCAATCGGACTATAATGCTTGAACACTCTCACTTAGCCATAGAACTCTATAATTTTAAATTTCGGCGAAGCCCCTATTATTCGGAAGACCGAGTTCGGGGCGCTATCCATGCCTTGGCCGGACAAAGCCGGTTCCTCGCTCGAAGCGGCATAAGTCTTTAAGGACTCGAAAAACCTCTCGAACAGCGACCGGTCTCTCACTTCATCATGACAGTCGGTTTTAGCTTTCTCTACTGAGGTGCTCAGCCCAGCTCAACTGGGGCACAATCGCAGTAGTTCTCCTAGTGCTACCGTAGCCGATATAGCGGAACATAAGGCACCAAAACATAGGAGCCGGGCAAACCCAAACATTGACCCAAATCATGATTCGGAGCTGATGCATATAGTGCTATAAGTTCGGGGTGCCGCACTTGTGGAAGTGTACGGACTTCTCACACCATATAGATGGGTACTGAAGCCCCTGGAGTATTTTGCCGTACCACAGTGTACGGATGCGACATGTTATTAATAAACATATATATAAAAAGAGGATAATGCAAAAAAATAGACAAAAAGCTATGCATTGTTTATAGAAAGGCTGCTATGAAAGCAGAACGATACAAATAGTGCGATAAGCAAAAGAAATTGGACTATTTAACATGTCCTGGCCAGGGGCAGGCCGCGGAATTGTATTAAAAAACAGGTATACTGCTCGCAATAGAGACCACCTGGGAGTTCCATAATGCGGCGTGGCTTGTCTGCTTTCCTGGATCTTGCATCGTTTGTGCGGCAGTTGAATTGCCAAACGGGTCGTCCGAAGTATGGAGTCCTGAGAGTAAGAGAAAAAAAAGGAATCCAACAGCCCCTGGTGCGGTTTAAGCCCTTTTTCGGGCGTGCCGTGATAGTGCCCCTTCCCCTGTGCCCATGGTATTTCAAGAGCGTAGTTATGTACGCGAAGCACTGGTTTTGCTATATCGCGAGGTCTAGGGTTGGGGCCGCATTGCTACGCTAGCTCAGAACGTGCCAGTCGGTCTTGTGGTAGGGTACTCCGGGCGCGCTTGACAGTGTCCGGCTTTTTGAAGGCCGAACTGGAGAACTGCCTAGAGAGGCTGCTTTGTACTTCTGCTGCGAGCGCTGCCGTGTGCTCCTCCGTTCGGAGGGAGCGTTCAGTGTTCCCATTGACCGTGATTACTCCTCTAGGGCCTGGCATCTTGAGCTTGAGGTATGCATAGTGCGGTACCGCGTTGAATTTTGCGAATGCGGTTCGCCCGAGCAGTGCGTGATAGCCACTATGGAACGGGACTATGTCGAAGATTAACTCCTCGCTTCGGAAGTTATCCGGAGATCCGAAGACCACTTCCAGTGTGACTGAGCCTGTACAGTTGGGCTCTACACCTGGTATGACGCCTTTAAAGGTCGTTTTGGTGGGCTTGATCCTCGCGGGATCTATGCCCATTTTTCGCACTGTATCCTGGTAAAGCAGGTTCAGGCTGCTGCCGCCGTCCATGAGGACTCTTGTGAGATGAAATCCATCAATGATTGGGTCCAGAACCAGTGCGGCGAAGCCGCCGTGACGAATGCTAGTGGGGTGGTCCCTTCGATCAAAGGTGATCGGGCAGGAGGACCATGGGTTGAACTTTGGGGCGATTGGCTCCATCGCATATACGTCCTGTAACGCACGCTTCCGCTCCCTCTTGGGGATGTGGGTTGCGTATATCATGTTCACCGTCCGCACTTGCGGGGGAAATCCCTTCTGTCCACTGTTGTTCGGCGGCCTTGGCTCCTCCTCGTCGTCGCTATGCAGCCCCTTGTCTTTGTTTTCGGCTCTTAACTTGCCTGCCTGCTTGAACACCCAACAATCCCTGTTGGTGTGATTGGCTGGCTTTTCGGGGGTGCCATGTATCTGGCACGAGCGGTCGACTATTCGGTCCAAACTGGACAGGCCCTGAGTATTTCTTTTGAATGGCTTTTTCCGTTGACCGGATTTATAGCCTCGGAATCCGGCATTAACTGTCGTATCCTCGTTGCTGTCGCTGTTAACGCGGTGCTTTTGTTTGTTCCGACGCGACCTGTCACTTTTGTCCTTGGTATTCGAATTACCAGGGTTCTTGGTTAAGTTGTTGCTGCGAGCTAGCCAGCTATCTTCTCCCGCGCAAAAGCGGGTCATGAGTGTCGTGAGGGCTGCCATAGATTTCGGCTTTTCCTGTCCCAGGTGCCGGGCAAGCCACTCATCACGGATATTATGCTTGAAGGCCGCTAAGGCCTCTGCGTCCGGACAGTCAACTATCTGGTTTTTCTTTGTTAGGAACCGTGTCCAGAATTGCCTGGCCGATTTCTCTGGCTGCTGAATTATGTGGCTTAGGTCATCGGCGTCCGGTGGTCACACATAAGTGCCCTGGAAGTTATCAAGGAATGCGGCTTCCAGGTCCTCCCAAGAACCGATTGAGTCTGCTGGCAAGCTGTTAAGCCAATGCCGGGCCGGTCCCTTAAGTTTGAGTGGGAGGTATTTGATGGCGTGTAGATCATCACCGCGGGCCATGTGGATATGAAGGAGATAATCCTCGATCCATACCGCAGGATCTGTTGTGCCATCGTACAATTCGATGTTTACGGGTTTGAAGCCCTCAGGGATTTTATGATCCATTACTTCATCTGTGAAGCGTAGTGGGTGTGCGGCGCCTCTGTATTGGGCTATATCACCGAAGGAGCTTTGTCTGTTGAGTTCGGCCCGGCCGGATTTGTTGCATCCGGAGTGACGATCGCCATCACGTGCCGTGGGCCGCCTTCGTGATCCGTAGATCGATCTTGTTTGCCTTGCCTTGTCCTCCAGTATGTCGCGCGGGTCGGGCGCATTTTCCCGTGCCTTAGTATGCTCAACGCGGCGTCGGGGCATGGCTTGAGTGGAGGGCCAAGAGGCCTCTCTGTCGTGGCCACGAGGTGGCCGGTCGGCCATGTCATGCGCTGATGATGTAGGTGCTTCCTCCTCTAGTCGGGGTAGCAGCCTGCGCTTTGGGTAACTCTTGGAGGGGCATTCGAGTTCATACTCTTCGGCCGCAAGTACTTCAGTCCATCTGTCAGCTAGCAAATCCTGATCAGCTCTAAGTTGTTGCTGCTTTTTCTTGAGGCTGCTTGCCGTGGCCATAAGCCTGCGTTTAAAACGCTCTTGTTCGGCGAGATCCTCTGGCATGACGAACTCGTCGTCATCGAGGCTTGCCTCATCTTCGGAGGGAGGCGTATAATTATCGTCCTCAACCTCTTGGTCCGCCGCCCTCTCGTGAGGGTTGGCTTCTCTGTCCTCCTGTGCTGAATCTTGCTGGAGGGGGTGTTCTTCGGCGCTATCCGGAGTAGTATTATCTCCCGTGCCGGAATCACCGTTTTTGCTTTGGCGGGATTTAGAGCGGCGCCGCTGACGCCGGTGCTTGGGCTGTTTCTTAGAGGTATCGTCCCCCGTTGTTTCATCGCCATCTCCATCCTTTGGAATGTCCACCATATATATGTCATATGACGAGGTGGCCTTCCAGCGCCCTACAGGTGTTGGTTCTTGTTCGTCTCCTACATCGTCGTCCATGCCGTCGATGTCTTCGGAGTCGAAGTCAAGCATGTCGGTTAAGTCGTCGACAGTGGCTACGAAGTGGGTGGTGGGTGGGTTTTGAATTTCTTCATCGTCTGTATCCCAACCTTGCTGACCGTAGTCCGGCCAGGGCTCTCCTGATAAAGAGAGAGACTTTAGAGAATTCAGGATGTCGTCGAAGGGCGAGTGCTGAAAGATGTCCGCGGCGGTGAACTCCATTATCGGCGCCCAATCGGATTCGATCGGCAGGGGCGCGGGGGGCTCGGAGTTCGGAGAGGAATCCGACTCCTCAGAGTCACGGGCCATGCGGAGTGCGGGGCTGGAGTTCGGCTCGATCGCCTCTGAGATCGCAGCCCCTGAGGCAGCGTCCAACCGCTGATCCTCGATCGGCGTAGTAGGCTACGAATCAATGGTCGGAACCGATGCGTGTGCGGCCTCCAAGTCGCTGTTCGGCGGCAGAGCTATATCATGCCCATCGAGATAGTGTGGCGCGCTTGGTTGTGGCTCGAATCCGTCAAAGATCAAGTCCCCGTGGATGTCAGCCGTGTAGTTTAGGGCTTCCAAACCTGACCTGATGGCCAGGGGCATAGCTTTCGATCTGCTCAAGGTGGCCAAGCGACTTAGCCCGCAGTGCGAAGCCGCCGAAGACGAAGATCTGTCTGGGAAGAAAAGTCTCACCCTGGACTGCATCGTTGTTGATGATCGAAGAAGCCATCGGGCCTAAAGGCGACGACACAGAGGAACTCTCAATGAAAGCACCAATGTCGGTGTCAAAACCGGCGGATCTTGGGTAGGGGGTCCCGAACTGTGCGTCTAGGCGGATGGTAACAGGAGACGAGGGACACAATGTTTTACCCAGGTTCGGGCCCTCTTGATGGAGGTAAAACCCTACGTCCTACTTGATTAATATTGATGATATGGGTAGTACAAGAGTAGATCTACCATGAGATCAAGGAGGCTAAACCCTAAAAGCTAGCCTATGATATGATTGTTGTATGATGAAGTTGTCCTACGGACTAAAACCCTCCGGTTTATATAGACACCGGAGAGGGTTAGGGTTACACAAAGTCGGGTACAATGGTAGGAGATCTTGAATATCCACATCGCCAAGCTTGCCTTCCACGCCAAGGAAAGTCCCATCCGGACACGGGACGAAGTATTCAATCTTGTATCTTCATAGTCCTGGAGTCCGGCTAAAGGTATAGTCCGGCTACCCGAACACCCCCTAATCCAGGACTCCCTCAGCTATCCAGAAATTCTATATCATTTCCGATTAGTAATATGTCATCTACATATAATATTAGAAATGCTACAGAGCTCCCACTCACTTTCTTGTAAATACAGGCTTCTCCAAAAGTCTGTACAAAACCAAATGCTTTGGTCACACTATCAAAGCGTTTATTCCAACTCCGAGAGGCTTGCACCAGTCCATAAATGGATCGCTGGAGCTTGCACACTTTATTAGCTCCCTTTGGATCGACAAAACCTTCCGACTGCATCATATACAACTCTTCTTCCAGAAATCCATTCAGGAATGCAGTTTTGACATCCATCTGCCAAATTTCATAATCATAAAATGCGGCAATTGCTAACATGATTCGGACAGACTTAAGCATCGCTACGGGTGAGAAGGTCTCATCGTAGTCAATCCCTTGAACTTGTCGAAAACCTTTTGCGACAAGTCGAGCTTTGTAGACAGTAACATTACCGTCAGCGTCGGTCTTCTTCTTAAAGATCCATTTATTCTCAATTGCTTGCCGATCATTGGGCAAGTCAACCAAAGTCCATACTTTGTTCTCATACATGGATCCCATCTCAGATTTCATGGCTTCATGCCATTTTGCGGAATCTGGGCTCACCATCGCTTCTCCATAGTTCGTAGGTTCATCATGATCTAGTAGCATGACTTCCAGAACAGGATTACCGTACCACTCTGGTGCGGATCTTACTCTGGTTGATCTACGAGGTTCAGTAGTATCTTGTTCTGAAGCTTCATGGTCATCATCATTAGCTTCCTCACTAATTGGTGTAGGTGTCACAGAAACTGGTTTCTGTGATGTACTACTTTCCAATAAGGGAGCAGGTATAGTTACCTCATCAAGTTCTACTTTCCTCCCACTCACTTCTTTCGAGAGAAACTCCTTCTCTAGAAAGTTTCCGAATTTAGCAACAAAAGTTTTTCCTTCGGATCTGTGATAGAAGGTGTATCCAATAGTTTCCTTTGGATATCCTATGAAGACACATTTCTCCGATTCGGGTTCGAGCTTATCAGGTTGAAGCTTTTTCACATAAGCATCGCAACCCCAAACTTTTAGAAACGACAACTTTGGTTTCTTGCCAAACCATAGTTCATAAGGCGTCGTCTCAACGGATTTTGATGGTGCCCTATTTAACGTGAATGCGGCCGTCTCTAGAGCATAACCCCAAAACGATAGCGGTAAATCAGTAAGAGACATCATAGATCGCACCATATCAAGTAAAGTACGATTACGACATTCGGACACACCATTACGTTGTGGTGTTCCGGGTGGCGTGAGTTGCGAAACTATTCCGCATTGTTTCAAATGTACACCAAACTCGTAACTCAAATATTCTCCTCCACGATCAGATCGTAGGAATTTTATTTTCTTGTTACGATGATTTTTAACTTCACTCTAAAATTCTTTGAACTTTTCAAACGTTTCAGACTTGTGTTTCATTAAGTAGATATACCCATATCTGCTTAAGTCATCTGTGAAGGTGAGAAAATAACGATATCCACCACGAGCCTCAATATTCATCGGACCACATACATCTGTATGTATGATTTCCAACAAATCTGTTGCTCTCTCCATAGTACCGGAGAACGGTGTTTTTGTCATCTTACCCATAAGGCACGGTTCGCAAGTACCAAGCGATTCATAATCAAGTGGTTCCAGAAGTCCATCAGTATGGAGTTTCTTCATGCACTTTACACCGATATGACCCAAACGGCAGTGCCACAAATAAGTTGCACTATCATTATCAACTCTGCATCTTTTGGTTTCAACATTATGAATATGTGTGTCACTACTATCGAGATTTAATAAGAATAGACCACTCTTTAAGGGTGCATGACCATAAAAGATATTACTCATATAAATAGAACAACCATTATTCTCTGATTTAAATGAATAACCGTCTCGCATTAAACAAGATCCAGATATAATGTTCATGCTTAACGCTGGCACCAAATAACAATTATTTAGGTCTAATACTAATCCCGAAGGTAGATGTAGAGGTAGCGTGCCGACCGCGATCACATCGACTTTGGAACCATTTCCCACGCGCATCGTCACCTCGTCCTTAGCCAATCTTCGCTTAATCCGTAGTCCCTGTTTCGAGTTGCAAATGTTAGCAACAGAACCAGTATCAAATACCCGGGTGCTACTGCGAGCATTATTAAGGTACACATCAATAACATGTATATCACATATACCTTTGTTCACCTTGCCATCCTTCTTATCCGCCAAATACTTTGGGCAGTTCCGCTTCCAGTGACCAGTCTGCTTGCAGTAGAAGCACTCAGTTTCAGGCTTAGGTCCAGGTTTGGGCTTCTTCTCTTGAGTAGAAACTTGCTTGCTGTTCTTTTTGAAGTTCCCCTTCTTCTTCCCTTTGCCCTTTTTCTTGAAACTAGTGGTCTTGTTGACCATCAACACTTGATGCTCCTTCTTGATTTCTACCTCCGCAGCTTTCAGCATTGTGAAGAGCTCGGGAATAGCCTTATTCATCCCTTGCATATTATAGTTCATCACGAAGCTCTTGTAGCTTGGTGGCAGTGATTGGAGAATTCTGTCAATGACGCAATCATCTGGAAGATTAACTCCCAATTGAATCAAGTGATTATTATACCCGGACATTTTGAGTATATGCTCACTCACAGAATTGTTCTCCTCCATCTTGCAGCTATAGAACTTATTGGAGACTTCATATCTCTCAATCCGGGCATTTGCTTGAAATATTAACTTCAACTCCTGGAACATCTCATATGCTCCATGACGTTCAAAACGTCGATGAAGTCCCGATTCTAAGCCGTAAATCATGGCACACTGAACTATCAAGTAGTCATCAGCTTTGCTCTGCCAGACGTTCATAACATCTGGTGTTGCTCTAGCAGCAGGCCTAGCACCCAGCGATGCTTCCAGGACGTAATTCTGCTGTGCAGCAATGAGGATAATCCTCAAGTTACGGACCCAGTCCGTGTAATTGCTACCATCATCTTTCAACTTTGTTTTCTCAAGGAACGCATTAAAATTCAAAGGAACAACAGCATGGGCCATCTATTTACAATCAAACATAAACAAGCAAGATACTATCAGGTACTAAGTTCATGATAAATTTAGGTTCAATTAATCATATTACTAAAGAACTCCCACTTAGATAGACATCTATATCTATCTATCTATCTATACCTATACTAATTTGTGACTCCCAAGAAATTCCTACGTTAATTAAAAATTAGGAGCCGTTAATCTGTTGTGGGACCGAATTATTACGGTGTTGATTTAACAACTAGAGATTCCCACCTTAGCCAAAGAAAAAAACATTTATTTGCAAAAGCAGTCTATCTCAAAGAAAAAAAAAGCAATCTGATCGATCTCGACTCCAAACCGCTAGAGATTCCCACCTTAGCCAAAGAAAAAATATTTATTTGCAAAAGCAGTCTATCTCAAAGAAAAAAAGGCAATCTGATCGATCTCAACTCCATTGGTCATCTCCTCTTCCTTACGGGCATACCTGGTCTCAACCCATTCTCAAAAAAAAAACTGGTCTCAACCCCGCAAAGGCAATCTATCTAAAAAAGCAATCTGATCGATCACAACTCCAATGGGCATCTCCTCTTCTTCACGGGCATCTCCTCTCCCTCGCCCATCCATCACCTTCCTCTACTCTTTCCTGCTCAAGAGAAATACATCTCCAACAGTTTTCTTCCATCTGGTGACAGTGATTGTGATCCAGAGGCAAATCACATCTGATGGCACTGATTCTGATCCTACACACGCTACTTCGGTAATCATCGTGGGAGGTGCCGGGCAACCAGGTCCCAGACAAGATTTTACTCCAGAACGAATTAAATTATCGATCTTTCCTACCTCTCTCCATGTCTCCATGTTTCCATCTCAAAATTTCCTAGGTGCTAGCTGCTAACACCGCAGGCAGCACATCCTCCTCAGTCCCATTTCTTTTGCACCCTTTAATGGATCTAGGTAGGGTTTCCAGCTGCAAAGATTGATCGGTGCATGTTTTATCAAGGTTCTGTACGTGCATGTTCAGTTGAGCGAGTATGTATGACATATCGCCGAGCTACTACGGGAAGAAATCAAGCAAGCTTGCTTCGTCACCATTCGCCAGCCGATGCTGCAGGACAGCACAAGCACATGTATATTGCCATCAATTGTGTCGCTGCCGTGCATGTGTCAGCAGCTGAAAGAAATCAATGTGTGTTACATGTACGTACTATGTATGTACGTAGTGGCTCATCTAACTGGCCTGGGTCAATCAACCTGTTTCAGAATCAGGTTGGTATGTGTCCGTGTTTTTTACTATACTATCTAAATCCGATGATGACCTTTTCAGATTTTATCAAACAAGCAGTTTACAAATACCTGCAGGAGCTATGTCTTATTTATGGGACATACAAGATGGCAGCAAACACATCTGCTATCTGGCCGCTGAAGACAAGCAATAGTTTGTATGTGGCTCCTACTAGGATTAATGCCATGTAGTTGTTTATGAATACCAACAGCTGCATCGCTTTGTCTAGCCATGGCATCATTCATGTCTATTGATGTGGTTGACACTCACGACAGGTACTCGCTCACAATATATGTATTTATATCTATGTGGTTGTTTATGAATGAAACACGTCACATATTTTGTTCCTATACGGATGGTTTGTTGGACTGCTATTTTGTTAAAGATGGTAACACTATCCATTAGATATTTCTCTTTGTTAGTAATTTCTTCTCAAGATAATCGGTGTAGTTGATTGCTTGACTAAAGCCTTAAAAGCATGAACTGATTAAATGTGGAATATGCCTTGAGTTAAAAGTTAAAATTATTATTCAGATCATGTATTTTGTAGCTGGGTACATTTGCACATATATATAGTACATGCTAAATTTTCTTATTTATATTCCATATAAATAAGTTAGGCTTGATCTAGAGTCATCCTTTTCACAATCAAAATCAGCACAAACACGTGGTGCAATGTAATATTTATATCATACATATTGTAGATTATATTATCAGATTTTTTTGAAAATAATAGATCCTTTTTTCCACCCTTTAATAAGTATGCATTGTTGCATGTTATTAGCTGCAAGAAATTGAAATTCTTTTGAAATTCTTATTCTTAATTTCATAACTAATAAATACTGGATGCAAAAAATGTTAGTCACTCCGATCCAAAATAAGTATCGCGGTTTTGATCTATACTTAGTTCAACTTTATTTCATACTGCAGCGCTTATTCATCGGAGGGGTAATAGAATTACAAATCATATATATATATATATATATCTAAAATATGTCTAGCCCGTGTGGATGCACGGGTTGGCGACTAGTCCCTCTAATCCTCTAAGTGATTACGTGATCCAAATCAACTAAACCATGTCCGATCATCACGTGAGATGGAGTAGTTTCATTGGTGAACATCGCTATGTTGATCATATCTACTATATGATTCATGCTCGACCTTTCAGTCTCCGTGTTCCGAGGCCATATCTGTATATGCTTGGCTCGTCAAGTATAAACTGAGTATTCTGCGTGTGCAACTGTTTTGCATCCGTTGTATTTGAACGTAGAGCCTATCACACCCGATCATCACGTGGTGTCTCAGCACGAAGAACTTTCGCAACGGTGCATACTCAGGGAGAACACTTCTTGATAATTAGTGAGAGATCATCTCAAAATGCTACCGTCAATCAAAGCAAGATAAGATGCATAAAAGATAAACATCACATGCAATCAATATAAGTGATATGATATGGCCATCATCATCTTGTGCTTGTGATCTCCATCTTCGAAGCACCGTCGTGATCACCATCGTCACCGGCGCGACACCTTGATCATCATCGTAGCATCGTTGTCGTCTCGCCAATCTTATGCTTCCACGACTATCGCTACCGCTTAGTGATAAAGTAAGCATTACAGCGCAATTGCATTGAATACAATAAAGCGACAACCATATGGCTCCTGCCAGTTGCCGATAACTTGGTTACAAAACATGATCATCTCATACAATAAAATTTTAGCATCATGTCTTGACCATATCACATCACAACATGCCCTGCAAAAACAAGTTAGACGTCCTCTACTATGTTGTTGCAAGTTTTATGTGGCTGCTGAAGGAAATATGCCCTAGAGGCAATAATAAAGTTATTATTTATTTCCTTATTTCATGATAAATGTTTATTATTCATGCTAGAATTGTATTAACCGGAAACATAATACATGTGTGAATACATAGACAAACAGAGTGTCACTAGTATGCCTCTACTTGACTAGCTCGTTAATCAAAGATGGTTATGTTTCCTAACCATGGAAAAAGAGTTGTTATTTGGTTAACGGGATCACATCATTAGATGAATGACCTGATTGACATGACCCATTCCGTTAGCTTAGCACTTGATCGTTTATTATGTTGCTATTGCTTTCTTCATGACTTATACATGTTCCTCTGACTATGAGATTATGCAACTCCCGTTTATCGGAGGAACACTTTGTGTGCTACAAAACGTCACAACGTAACTGGGTGATTATAAAGGAGCTCTACAGGTGTCTCCGAAGGTACATGTTGGGTTGGCATATTTCGAGATTAGGATTTGTCACTCCAATTGTCGGAGAGGTATCTCTGGGCCCTCTCGGTAATGCACATCACTTAAGCATTGCAACTAATGAGTTAGTTGCGAGATGATGTATTACAGAACAAGTAAAGAGACTTGCCGGTAACGAGATTGAACTAGGTATTGAGATACCGACGATCGAATCTCGGGCAAGTAACATACCGATGACAAAGGGAACAACGTATGTTGTTATGCGGTCTGACAGATAAAGATCTTCGTAGAATATGTAGGAGCCAATATGGGCATCCAGCTCCCGCTATTGGTTATTGACCGGAGACATGTCTCGGTCATGTCTACATTGTTCTCGAACCCGTAGGGTCCGCACGCTTAAGGTTTCGATGACAGTTATATTATGAGTTTATACGTTTTGATGTACCGAAGGTTGTTCGGAGTCCCGGATCTCATCACGGACATGACGAGGAGTCTCGAAATGGTTGAGACATAAAGATTGATATATTGGAAGCCTATGTTTGGATATCGGAAGTGTTCCAGGTGAAATCGGGATTTTACCGGAGTACCGGGAGGTTACCGGAACCCCCCGGGAGCTATATGGGCCTTAGTGGGCCTTAGTGGAAAAGAGAAGAGGCAGCCTGAGATGGGGCCGCGCGCCCCTCCCCTCCCTTGGTCCGAATAGGACAAGGAGAGGGGGCCGGCCCCCCTTTCTCTTTTCCCCCTCCGTGAATCCTATTCCAACTAGGATTGGGGAGGTCCTACTCCCGGAGGGAGTAGGACTCCTCCTGGCGCGCCACCTCTAGGCCGGCCGCACCCCCCCTTGAGCCTTTATATACGGAGGCAGGAGCACCCCAGAGGAACACAAGTTGATCCACGTGATCATATTCTTAGCCGTGTGCGGCGCCCCCTGCCACCATAGTCCTCGATAATATTGTAGCGGTTCTTAGGCGAAGCCCTGCGACAGTAGTACATCAAGATCGTCACCACGTCGTCGTGCTGACGGAACTCTTCCCCGACACTTTGCTGGATCGGAGTCTGGGGATCGTCATCGAGCTGAACGTGTGCTAAAACTCGGAGGTGCCGTAGTTTCAGTGCTTGATCGGTCGGGCCGTGGAGACGTACGACTACATCAACCAAACGCTTCCATTGTCGATCTACAAGGGTACGTAGATCACACTCTCCCCTCTCGTTGCTATGCATCACCATGATCTTGCGTGTGCGTAGGAAATTTTTGAAATTACTACGTTCCCCAACAGTGGCATCCGAGCCTAGGTTTTATTTGTTGATGTTATATGCACGAGTAGAACACAAGTGAGTTGTGGGCGATATAAGTCATACTGCTTACCAGCATGTCATACTTTGGTTCGGCGGCATTGTTGGACGAGACGACCCGGACCAACATTACGCGTACGCTTACGCGAGACCGGTTCCCCCGACGTGCTTTGCACACAGGTGGCTTGCGGGCGACTGTCTCTCCAACTTTAGTTGAACCGAGTGTGGCTACGCCCGGTCCTTGCGAAGGTTAAAATAGCACCAACTTGACAAACTATCGTTGTGGTTTTGATGCGTAGGTAAGATTGGTTCTTGCTTAAAGCCCGTAGCAGCCACGTAAAACTTGCAACAACAAAGTAGAGGACGTCTAACTTGTTTTTGCAGGGCATGTTGTGATGTGATATGGTCAAGACATGATGCTGAATTTTATTGTATGAGATGATCATGTTTTGTAACCGAGTTATCGGCAACTGGCAGGAGCCATATGGTTGTCGCTTTATTGTATGCAATGCCGCGCTGTAATGCTTTACTTTATCACTAAGAGGTAGCGATAGTCGTGGAAGCATAAGATTGGCGAGACGACAACGATGCTACGATGGAGATCAAGGTGTCGCGCCGGTGACGATGGTGATCATGTCGGTGCTTCGGAGATGGAGATCACAGGCACAAGATGATGATGGCCATATCATATCACTTATATTGATTGCATGTGATGTTTATCTTTTATGCATCTTATCTTGCTTTGATTGACGGTAGCATTATAAGATGATCTCTCACTAAATTATCAAGAAGTGTTCTCCCTGAGTATGCACCGTTGCGAAAGTTCTTCGTGCTGAGACACCACGTGATGATCGGGTGTGATAGGCTCTACATTCAAATACAACGGGTGCAAAACAGTTGCACACGCGAAATACTCAGGTTATACTTGACGAGCCAAGCATATGCAGATATGGCCTCGGAACACGGAGACCGAAAGGTTGAGCGTGAATCATATAGTAGATATGATCAACATAGTGATGTTCACCATTGAAACTACTCCATCTCACATGATGATCGGACATGGTTTAGTTGATTTGGATCACGTGATCACTTAGAGGATTAGAGAGATGTCTATCTAAATGGGAGTTCTTAAGTAATATGATTAATTGAACTTTAATTTATCATGAACTTAGTCCTGGTAGTATTAGCATATCTATGTTGTAGATCAATAGCTCGCGTTGTTGCTTTCATATGTTTATTTTGATATGTTCCTAGAGAAAATTGTGTTGAAAGATGTTAGTAGCAATGATGCGGATTGGATCCATGATCTGAGGTTTATCCTCATTGCTGCACAGAAGAATTATGTCCTTAATGCACCGCTAGGTGACAGACCTATTGCAGGAGCAGATGCAGATGTTATGAACGTTTGGCTAGCTCAATATGATGACTACTTGATAGTTTAGTGCACCATGCTTAAACGGCTTAGAATCGGGACTTCAAATACGTTTTGAACGTCATGGACCATATGAGATGTTCCAGGAGTTGAAGTTAATATTTCAAGCAAATACCCGAGTTGAGAGATATGAAGTCTCCAACAAGTTCTATAGCTAAAAGATGGAGGAGAATCGCTCAACTAGTGAGCATGTGCTCAGATTGTCTGGGTACTACAATTGCTTGAGTCAAGTGGGAGTTAATCTTCCATATAAAATAGTGATTGACAGAATTCTCTAGTCACCATCACCAAGTTAGTAGAACTTCATGATGAACTATAATATGCAAGGGATAACGGAAACGATTCCCAAGCTCTTCGTGATGCTAAAATTGACGAAGGTAGAAATCAAGAAAAACATCAAGTGTTGATGGTAGACAAGACCACTATTTTCAAGAAAAGGGCAAAGGAAAAAAAAGGGAACTTCAAGAAGAACAGCAAGCAAGTTGCTGCTCAAAGTGAAGAAGCCCAAGTCTGGTCCTAAGCCTGAGACTAAGTGCTTCTACTGCAAAGGGACTGGTCACTAGAAGCGGAACTGCCCCAAGTATTTGGCGGATAAGAAGGATGGCAAAGTGAAAAAAAATATTTGATATACAGATTATTGATGTGTATTTTACTAGTGTTCGTAGCAACCCCTCGGTATTTGGTACTGGTTCAGTTGCTAAGAGTAGTAACTCGAAACGGGAGTTGCAGAATGAACAGAGACTAGTTAAGGGTGAAGTGACGATGAGAGTTGGAAGTGGTTCCAAGATTGATATGATCATCATCGCACACTCCCTGTACTTTCGGGATTAGTGTGGAACCTAAATAAGTGTTATTTGGTGTTGAGCATGAATATGATTTGATCATGTTTATTGCAATACAGTTATTCATTTAAGTAAGAGAATAAATTGTTGTTCTGTTTACATGAATAAAACCTTATATGGTTACACACCCAATGAAAATGGTTCGTTGGATCTCGATCGTAGTGATACACATATTCATAATATTGAAACCAAAAGATGCAAAGTTAATAATGATAGTGCAACTTATTTGTGGCACTACCATTTAGGTCATATTGGTGTAAAGCGCATGAAAAAACTCCATGCTGATGGGCTTTTGGAATCACTTGATTATGAATCACTTGATGCTTGCGAACCATGCCTCATGGGCAAGATGACTAAAACTCCGTTCTCCGGAACAATGGAGCGAGCAACTGACTTATTGGAAATAATACATACTGATGTATGCGATCCGATGAGTGTTAAGGCTCGCGGCGGGTATCGTTATTTTCTGACCTTCACAGATGATTTGAGCAGATATGGGTATATCTACTTGATGAAACATAAGTCTGAAACATTTGAGAAGATCAAAGAATTTCAGAGTGAAGTGGAAAATCATCGTGACAAGAAAATAAGGTTTCTACGATCTGATCGCGGAGACAAATATTTGAGTTACGAGTTTGGTCTTCATTTGAAACAATGTGGAATAGTTTCACAAATTCATGCCACCTGGAACACCACAGCATAATGGTGTGTTCGAACGTCATAACTGTACTTTATTGGATATAGTACAATCTATGATGTTTCTTACCGATTTACCACTATCGTTTTGGGGTTATGCATTAAAGACAGTTGCATTCACGTTAAAAAGGGCACCATCTAAGTCCGTTGAGACGACACAATCTGAACTGTATTTTGGCAAGAAACCGAAGTTGTCGTTTCTTAAAGTTTGGGACTGTCATGCTTATATGAAAAAGTTTCATCCCAATAAGCTCAAACCCAAATCGGAGAAATATGTCTTCATAGGATACCCAAAGGAGACTGTTGGGTACACCTTCTATCACAGATCCGAAGGCAAAAACATTCGTTGCTAAGAATGGATCCTTTCTAGAGAAGGAGTTTCTCTCGAAAGAAGTGAGTGGGAGGAAAGTAGAAATTGATGAGGTAACTGTACCTGCTCCCTTGTTGGAAAGTAGTACATCACAGAAACCAGTTTCTGTGACACCTACACCAATTAGTGAGGAAGCTAATGATGATGATCATGTAACTTCAGATCAAGTTACTACCGAATCTCGTAGGTAAACCAGAGTGAGATCCGCACCAGAGTGGTACGGTAATCCTGTTCTGGAGGTCATGTTACTTGACCATGACGAACCTACGAACTATGAGGAAGCGATGATGAGCCCAGATTCCGCGAAATGGCTTGAGGCCATGAAATCTGAGATGAGATCCATGTATGAAAACAAAGTATGGACTTTTATTGACTTGCCCAATGATCGGCGAGCCATTGAGATTAAATGGATCTTCAAGAGGAAGACGGACGCTGGTAGTAGTGTTACTATCTACAAAGCTAGAATTGTCGCAAAAAGGTTTTTGACAAGTTCAAGATGTTGACTACGATGAGAGTTTCTCACTCGTATCTATGCTTAGTCTGTCTGAATCATGTTAACAATTGCCGTATTTTATGAAATCTGGCAAATGGATAAACAAAGCTGCATTCCTTAATGAATTTCTTAAAGAAGAGTTGTATATGATGCAACCAGAAGGTTTTGTCAATCCTAAAAATGTTAACAAAATATGCAATCTCCAGCGATCCATCTGTGGACTGGTGCAAGCATCTCGGAGTTGGAATATACGCTTTGATAAGTTGATCAAAGCATATAGTTTTATACAGACTTGCGGTGAAGCCTGTATTTACAAGAAAGTGAGTGGGAGCACTACAGCATTTCTGATAAGTATATGTAAATGACATATTGTTGATCGGAAATAATGTAGAATTATTCTGCAAAGCATAAAGGAGTATTTGAAAGGAGTTTTTCGAAGAAGGACCTCGGTGAAGCTGCTTACATATTGAGCATCAAGATCTATAGAGATAGATCAAAATGCTTGATAAGTTTTTTCAATGAGTACATACCTTGACAAGATTTTGAAGTAGTTCAAAATGGAACAGTCAAAGAAAGAGTTCTTGCCTGTGTAACAAGGTGTGAAATTGAGTAAGACTCAAAGCCTGACCACGGCAGAAGATAGAAAGAGAATGAAAGTCATTCCCTATGCCTCGGCCATAGGTTCTATAAAGTATGCCATGCTATGTACCAGATCTATTGTATACCCTACACTGATTTTGGCAAGGGAGTACAATAATGATCTAGGAGTAGATCACTGGACAGCGGTCAAAATTATCCTTAGTGGAATAAGGATATGTTTCTCGATTATGGAGGTGACAAAAAGGTTCGCCGTAAAGGGTTACGTCGATGCAAGTTTTAACACTGATCTGGATGACTCTAAGTCTCGATCTAGATACATATTGAAAGTGGGAGCAATTAGCTAGAGTAGCTCCGTGCAGAGCATTGTAGACATAGAAAATTGCAAAATACATAACGGATCTGAATGTGAAAGACCCGTTGACTAAGATTCTCTCACAAGCAAAACATGATCACACCTTAGTACTCTTTGGGTGTTAATCACATAGCGATGTGAACTAGATTACTGAATCCAGTAAACCCTTTGGGTGTTGGTCACATGGCGATGTGAACTATGGGTGTTAATCACATGGTGATGTGAACTATTGCTGTTAAATCACATGACGATGTGAACTAGATTATTGACTCTAGTGCAAGTGGGAGACTGAAGGAAATATGCCCTAGAGGCAATAATAAAGTTATTATTTATTTCCTTATTTCATGATAAATGTTTATTATTCATGCTAGAATTGTATTAACCAGAAACATAATACATGTGTGAATACATAGACAAACAGAGTGTCACTAGTATGCCTCTACTTGACTAGCTCGTTAATCAAAGATGGTTATGTTTCCTAACCATGGACAAAGAGTTGTTATTTGATTAACAGGATCACATCATTAGATGAATGATCTGATTGACATGACCCATTTCGTTAGCTTAGCACTTGATCGTTTAGTATGTTGCTATTGCTTTCTTCATGACTTATACATGTTCCTCTGACTATGAGATTATGCAACTCCCGTTTACCAGAGGAACACTTTGTGTGCTACCAAATGTCACAACGTAACTGGGTGATTATAAAGGAACTCTACAGGTGTCTCCGAAGGTACATGTTGGGTTGGCGTATTTCGAGATTAGGATTTGTCACTCCAATTGTCGGAGAGGTATCTCTGGGCCCTCTCGGTAATGCACATCACTTAAGCCTTGCAAGCATTGCAACTAATGAGTTAGTTGCGAGATGATGTATTATAGAACGAGTAAAGAGACTTGCCGGTAACGAGATTGAACTAGGTATTGAGATACCGACGATCGAATCTCGGGCAAGTAACATACCAATGACAAAGGGAACAACGTATGTTGTTATGCGGTCTGACCGATAAAGATCTTCGTAGAATATGTAGGAGCCAATATGGGCATCGAGGTCCCGCTATTGGTTATTGACCGGAGACATGTCTCGGTCATGTCTACATTGTTCTCGAACCTGTAGGGTCCACACGCTTAAGGTTTCGATGACAGTTATATTATGAGTTTATACGTTTTGATGTACCGAAGGTTGTTCGGAGTCCCGGATGTGATCACGGACATGACGAGGAGTCTCGAAATGGTCGAGACATAAAGATTGATATATTGGAAGCCTATGTTTGGATATCGGAAGTGTTCCGGGTGAAATCGGGATTTTACCGGAGTACCAGGAGGTTACCGGAACCCCCCGGGAGCTATATGGGCCTTAGTGGAAAAGAGAAGAGGCAGCCTGAGATGGGGCCGCGCGCCCCTCCCCTCCCTTGGTCCGAATAGGACAAGGAGAGGGGGCCGGCCCCCCTTTCTCTTTTCCCCCCTCCGCGAATCCTATTCCAACTAGGATTGGGGGGGTCCTACTCCCAGAGGGAGTAGGACTCCTCCTGGCGCGCCACCTCTAGGACGGCCGCACCCCCCCTTGAGCCTTTATATATGGAGGCAGGAGCACCCCAGAGGAACACAAGTTAATCCACGTGATCATATTCTTAGCCGTGTGTGGCGCCCCCTGCCACCATAGTCCTCGATAATATTGTAGCGGTGCTTAGGCAAAGCCCTGCGACAGTAGTACATCAAGATCGTCACCACGCCGTCGTGCTGACGGAACTCTTCCCTGACACTTTGCTAGATCGGAGTCCGGGGATCGTCATCGAGCTGAACGTGTGCTAAAACTCGGAGGTGCCGTAGTTTCGGTGCTTGATCGGTCGGGCCGTGGAGACGTAAGCGTAAGCGTAATGTCGGTCCGGGCCGCTTTGTCCAACAATACCACCGAACCAAAGTATGACATGCTGGTAAGCAGTATGACTTATATCGCCCACAACTCACTTGTGTTCTACTCGTGCATATAACATCAACACATAAAACCTAGCTCGGATGCCACTGTTGGGGAACGAAGTAATTTCAAAATTTTCCTACGCACACGCAAGATCATGGTGATGCATAGCAACGAGAGGGGAGAATGCGATCTACGTACCCTTGTAGACCGACAGCGGAAGCGTTAGCACAACGCGGTTGATGTAGTCGTACGTCTTCACGGCCCGACCGATCAAGCACGAAACTACGGCACCTTCGAGTTTTAGCACACATTCACCTCGATGACGATCCTCGGACTCCGATCCAGCAAAGTGTCGGGGAAGAGTTCCGTCAGCACGATGGCGTGGTGACGATCTTGATGTACTACCGTCGCAGGGCTTCGCCTAAGCACCGCTACAATATTATCGAGGATTATGGTGGAAGGGGGCACCGCACACGGCTAAGAATATGATCACGTGGATCAACTTGTGTGTCTATGGGGTGCCCCCTGCCCCCGTATATAAAGGAGCAAGGGGAGGAGGCCGGCCGGCCCTATAGGCGCGCCAAGGAGGAGTCCTCCTCCTAGTAGGAGTAGGACTCCTACTAGGAGGGGGAAGGAAGTGGGGAGGGAGAAGGAAAGGGGGGCACCGCCCCCCCCTCTCCTAGTCCAATTCGGACCAGGGGGGAGGAGGCGCGTGGCCCACCCTTGTTGCCTCTCTCTCTCCACTAAGGCCCATATGGCCCATTACTTCTCCCGGTAGGGTTCCGGTAACCCTCCAGCTCTCCGGTTTTCTCCGAAATCACCCGGAACACTTCCGGTGTCCGAATATAGCCGTCCAATATATCAATCTTTATGTCTCGACCATTTCGAGACTCCTCGTTATGTCCGTGATCACATCCAGGACTCCGAACTAACTTCGGTACATCAAAACTCATAAACTCATAATATAACTGTCATCGAAACCTTAAGCGTGCGGACCCTACGGGTTCGAGAACAATGTAGACATGACCGAGACATGTCTCCGGTCAATAACCAATAGCGGAACCAGGATGCTCATATTGGCTCCTACATATTCTACAAAGATCTTTATCGGTCAGACCGCATAACAACATACGTTGTTCCCTTTGTCATCGGTATGTTACTTGCCCGAGATTCGATCATTGGTATCTCAATACCTAGTTCAATCTCATTATCGACAAGTCTCTTTACTCGTTTCGTAATACATCATCTCGCAACTAACTCATTAATTGTAATGCTTGCAAGGCTTATGTGATGTGCATTACCGAGAGGGCCCAGAGATACCTCTCCGACAATCGGAGTGACAAATCTTAATCTTGAAATACGCCAACCCAACATGTACCTTTGGAGACACCTGTAGAGCTCCTTTATAATCACCCAGTTACGTTATGACGTTTGGTAGCACACAAAGTGTTCCTCCAGCAAACGGGAGTTGCATAATCTCATAGTCATAGGAACATGTATAAGTCATGAAGAAAGCAATAGCAACACACTAAACGATTGGGTGCTAAGCTAATGGAATGGGTCATGTCAATCACATCATTCTCCTAATAATGTGATCCCGTTAATCAAATGACAACACATGTCTATGGTTAGGAAACATAACCATCTTTGATTAACGGGCTAGTCAAGTAGAGACATACTAGTGACGTTTAGTTTGTCTATGTATTCACACCAGTATTATGTTTCTGGATAATACAATTCTAGCATGAATAATAAACATTTATCATGATATAAGGAAATAAAATAATAACATTATTATTGTCTCTAGGGCATATTTCCTTCAGTCAGCACGCCGGTCTAAATCCTATGGCGCAGGGGTCTGGGCCCATCGCCCATTGCACACCTGCACGTTGCGTACGCGGCCGGTGAGCAGACCTAGCAACCTTCATTACAAAGGAAGTTGTGTTACGCGGTCCAATCCGGCGCGCGCCGCTCACTCGCTGACGTCACGAAGGCTTCGGCTGATACCACGACGTCGAGTGCCCATAACTGTCCCCGCGTAGATGGTTAGTGCGTATAGGCCAGTAGCCAGACTCAGATCAAATACCAAGATCTCGTTAAGCGTGTTAAGTATCCGCGAACGCCGATCGGGGCCAGGCCCACCTCTCTCCTAGGTGGTCTCAACCTGCCCTGTTGCTCCGCCTCAAAGTAACAGTCGGGGGCCGTCGAGAACCCAGGCCCACCTCTACCGGGATGGAGCCACCTGCCCCTTCAGCCCCCATCTCCGAAAAGTATCATAAGTAATGCAACAGTATAAAGTATAAAGTATATGCCCGTGATCACCTCCCGAAGTGATCATGGCCCAGTAGTATAGCATGGCAGACGGACAAGAGTGAAGGGCCACTGATGGAACACTAGCATCCTATACTAAGCATTAGGTTTGTAGGTAAAGGTATCAACAGTAGTAGCAAGGACAGGCTATGCATCAGGATAGGAATAACGGAAAGCAGTAACCTATTACACTACTCTAATGCAAGCAGTATAGAGAAGAGTAGGTGATATCTGGTGATCAAAGGGGGGGCTTGCCTGGTTACTTTGGCAAGAAGGAGGGGTCATCGTCGATGTAGTCGATCACAGGGGTATCATTGTCGGTCTCGGGGTCTACCGAAAAAGAAGTAACGGAGGGGGAACACAATAAATAATAGAGCAATCAAAGCATCTCAAAGCATAACATGGCAATACGCGATGCTAGAGGTGACCTAACGCGGTACTAGGTGACACCAAAAAAGGCAGGAAACATCCGTAAAAGTATTCCCGGTGTTTCTCATTCTCGGACAAACGGACCGGAGGTGGATTGTTGCATGTTCGCTATGCTAGGGACGTATGATGAACGAACGGACTGCATATTCGGATTCGTCTTGTCGTTTTGAGCAACTTTCATGTATAAAACTTTTTCACCCGAGTTACGGTTTATTTTATATGGATTTTCAAAGTTTATTCAATTTTTTGAAATTTCTGCATTTATTTAATCGAATTGTCCAAGTCAACTTGACTGGTCAAAAGGGGAGATGGTGGCCCACATGTCATAAGCTATACCTAAACAAATAACTAAAACTAGCTTAAATAAATGCGGGGTCCACATGTAATAGACTTAGACTAATTAATTAACCAACTAATCTAAACTAAATTAGTTTAGACCTAATTAAACTAGGCCGGCCACACACAGCTGTGGCACAGCCCGCGCGCACACAGCTCACACACACAATGCTAGGAGTAACTCTATTCCTTTTAACACAAGATAGTATTTTGTGATTTTTGTAGGATTTAATCCATGCATTATCTGAAGAAGGTCCAATGGAATTATTATGTCTACTTTCTGTTCATATAATCTTTACCCATGTTAAGACTTGTCTTATTGCTGTTTAGTGGCAGTTTAGAAGGCTAGTCATGGTAGAAATACAAAAGCTAGCTACTGCTACAGTAACTGAATGTTACTGTAGCCATGTAGCATAGTAGCAGCAGCAGACAGCGGTACAGGCGGGCGCTCGAGCGAGCGGCTCGGGGCGCTGCCAAGGGCGAGGCAAGGCGGCGTGTAGAGCAGCGTAGCAGCAGAGCAGCATACAGCTGCAGCGGCAAGAGCAGTGGGCAGCAGCGCAGCGCAAGCAATGGCGGGAGCAGTGACGGCGGCTATGATGCGTGGTGGGCAGCAGCGCAGGTCCATTAGCGACGGCCTACGGCTCGGGTACGAGCAAGGAAAGGGCTAGTCCACAACTAGTACAGCTCCCGGAGCCCGAACGCTTCATCAGAAGAAGCTAGGGAGCACAGCGAGCAATTAAACACGGGGAGAGACGGCGAAGCTCCCCCAGAGGCAAACGGATGCGAGGGAGAGGTCGGGGATGCTCTGGAGGTAGCGGATCGAAGGGCGGCGGCTGGCGGATTCCGATGAGGGGAACGGCCACGACGGCATCGCAGGTGTTCCTTGGCGTTGATCCCGGGGAGAGGAAGATGATGGCGACCGAGCTCCTAAACACCAAGGTGCAGCGTGGGGGAGGCTCCGTCCTACGGCATCTGCAACGACGCGGCGACGGCAGCGTCGGCTATGTGCGCATGTGCAAAGAGCGGCGTGAAATGTTGGCACAGCCCGAGGAAGAAGGAGACTCTCTCACACACAAAGGTAGAAGAACACACAGAGGCTTGACACCGCACACAACTTGTGCCCTTTTCTCTTGTATTCTCCTCACACTTGCAATGCAATTACATGATGGCTTAAATAGCCGGAAGCACACGGCTAAAACGCAGCCACTCACCCACTAACTCCATGCACACACACGCACAGGCCACAACTGTCTGACCCGGTTACTACTCAACTAACCCACGTCTAGATTGAGTCACTTCCAAGTTTTCTGCAGATCAACTAAGAGTTCACGCAGCCGGCGCATGCCACATCTAATTTTGCCCGCTTTCTCCACCTCTTTTTGCTCAACTCGGCCGCTTGGACTCCACAGAACTAGACGCATGCAGCTAGCCTATCCATGCAAACTACTAATAAACTCAACGGGATAGACTACTGACTTGCATATACACGCATGATCTCTTCTCTACGTGAGTACATGCCCACAGCCAGGTAGGTCGGACGTGACAACATGCATGACACTGCTAAATAAATATGATGAAAAACCAAAAAACAGCAAGGTTAATTCTAACAATCACCCCCTTAACCTTGCTATCGTTTATTCGAACTCCCATGCCGTAGCATCACAGCAGCCCCGGCTCGTCGTCAGCCGTCGCGGCAGCAAGAAGCGCCCACTGTTTCCTTGGCTCGGTGCAGTCCTTGGAGTAGTGTCCGTACTCTTGACAGTTGTAGCAACGCACCTTGCGTATGTCGAAGTTGCCCTTCTTCTTGCCGGCGCCGCTGCGGTGGCGAGCAAGCCACTCCTCCTCCGTGAGGAGCAGGCGACTCCCACCACCTTGGTCGTAGTTGTTGGCGCCCTTGTCCAAGTCGCTCCGGTCTTCCGCCGTTTTGAGCCTTCCCACAAGCTCTTCCATGGACATGGTTTTAAGATCAAGAAGTTGTTCAATGGCAATAGCTACCTGGGTATACTTGGATGACACGATGCGGAGAAGCTTCTTCACGACCTTCACCACGTCGAGGTTCTCGCCGATCGTGCGCAGCTTGTTGGCGATCCCGTTCATGCGCATGGCGAGCTCATCGAGGGTCTCGCCGCTCCTCATGCGGACGGCATCAAACTCCTTGAGGAGAGTCTGCGCCTTGGCCTCACGGATGCGGGCATCGCCGACCCGCATGATCTTGATGGCATCCCATGCCTCCTTTGCCGTCGCCTTCACGGCAAGCGTGGAGTGCATATCCTCCGGCACGGCTCGCAGAATTGCCGCAAGCGCCGCCCTGTCCTGGCTGAAGCTCCCGCCTCCCTCGATGGCGTCCCACACGCATTGGGCCTCCATGTTCACCTTCATGATCAGCGATCACTCGAAGTAGTTCGTCGCCGTCAGCGGCGGGTAGACGACGGTGTTGCTGGCCTGGTGGACGACCTCCTGCTGCACCACCACCTCGCGGCAGCCACGCCGCGTCGGGCTCCGGCCTCGGCGCACCACCGGCGAGGCCGAGACACGGCGGCGACCCGGCGACGGAGTGCGTGAACCTTCAGTCACCATGGCTCTGAATACCAAATGTTCGCACAGCCCGAGGAAGAAGGAGACTCTCTCACACACAAAGGTAGAAGAACACACACAGAGGCTTGGCACCGCACACAACTTGTGCCCTTTTCTCTTGTATTCTCCTCACACTTGCAATGCAATTACATGATGGCTTAAATAGCCGGAAGCACACGGCTAAAACGCAGCCACTCACCCACTAACTCCATGCACACACACGCCCACAACTGTCTGACCCGGTTACTACTCAACTAACCCACGTCTAGATTGAGTCACTTCCAAGTTTTTTGCAGACCAACTAAGAGTTCACGCAGCTGGCGCATGCCACAACTAATTTTGCCCGCTTCTTTCTCCACCTCTTTCTGCTACACAACTCGGCCGCTTGGACTCCACGGAACTAGACGCATGCAGCTAGCCTATCCATGCAAACTACTAACAAACTCAACAGGGTAGACTACTAACTTGCATATACACGCGTGATCTCTTCTCTACGTGAGTACATGCCCACAGCCAGGTAGGTCGGACGTGACAACATGCATGACACTGCTAAATAAATATGATGAAAAACCAAAAAACAGCAAGGTTAATTCTAACATGAAAGGGAGGGAATGGATGTTAGGGTTCGACCTGGGCGTCGTGGGGGTACTTATCCATCACGGGGAGGGAGTGGATGCTTGACACGGCGGCGATCGGTGACGTGGACGGCGTGCGCGCACTGCCAGCGCCATGGATGAACAGGAGAGGGAGACTAAGGCGCTGGTGGGCTGGGCAGATCGGGTGGTCGAGGCCCAGGTGGGGGTTGGGGCCTTTTGTTTTCTTTTGTTGTTTGGGCTTTTCTCTTCTTCTTATTTTAATTTATTTCTTTTTTGTTTCTTTTAGTTGCTTCTTATTCTAGCGTTAAAAATATACCTAACTGGCACCTAAATTGATGTTACCAATTATGCCACTGCCACATTAATCTGCTACTCAAACTAACATAGTTTTGTAATTATTTATTATTCAAAAGTATTTGAATACTAGTTTTCGCTACTGTTTTATTCATCTTAGAGTATTTAAACATTCTATAAAAGTGTGGTTTCTCCACCATGATTACCTATCCA
Organism: Triticum urartu; assembly: GCF_003073215.2. Lineage (NCBI taxonomy): Eukaryota > Viridiplantae > Streptophyta > Magnoliopsida > Poales > Poaceae > Triticum > Triticum urartu. The sequence continues at coordinate 719,005,663 of NC_053023.1, forward strand.
TTATTTGGCACAATTCGAACATATTATTTTTAATGTTTGAAAACTTTTGATGTTTGCCTTTAATTGAAATGTGAATCTGAATCGGTTTTGAACTAACGCGAGATCAACAACAGTAATCGTGGTGACGTGGCATCGTTAACAGGGAACTGTTGTAGCTTAATTATCCGGACGTCACATCTTGTCACTAATCATGATAGTGGACACATGGTATCATTCAAAGAGGCTAATAGTGACAACTTATCAAAACCAAAGTTGTTCTTGTCATGCCAACTGAACTTTGTATTCATATGGACAACTTTGTTTGTTTCATGCCTGGCTAACATTTGGTCTCGGACAAGACGTATATTCTGTAATTAGTTTGGTTGCAGAAACGTAAAGCCAGGTCCAAAGTCCTTTGAAGCCGATTTAAAAGCATCAGGAAAAGAGGATGAAAATCAATGCATAGCTGAGTCGGATGACGCTAAGCCAGCACTACTCGGTTGTTTTGTTTCAGAGCTAGTATCACAGTATCAGTTAATGGACGAGCAGTGTACCTTCAGTCCGGGCATAGTTGATCACATCGTTGGTGCATCGTCGACTAATCCTATTATAATTGATCATGATGTCGAGCCATCAGGACAAGAACAAATTCAATGTTTGTTTGAAGAGAATATCGAAGACAACAACGTGATTCATCAAGCCGCACAATCGAGACAATTGAAGTTTGTTGAGGCACGATCATATGAACAATCGGATCAGATTGGTTTTGATGGCGATCAAATGTTGACTCGGCTATCTCAAGCCGATTCACCTAAAGGTCAACAGATACACACCAATGATGATGGGGTCAAGACTTCGAGCAAGGATATGGTTAAGAAGTGCATCAACAGCAATCTTGAAGATGGGAATTCCATCAAAGCTACAACGGTGACATCTAGCACTAGGGGGGCAACAAGAAAATTCAAAGACCAATGCACGCACAATTAAAGAAAGCAAAGGCAATGGTAAGCACAAAGGTAGAAGGCTGAAAGTCACTTTCGCGCAGTTATTAGAAAAATATCAGAAGATAAGTGAGGCAAAGAGTGCTTATTAGCCGAGTGAAGCAAAAGCATCGAAGTCACCCCTGAGGCATAAATCTGAAGACTTGGATTGGCAAAGGAAGATGTTGAGCAAGCACACTTCATATCCTGCTTTTGGGCCGCCAATGCCAATGTCGTGGATGCCTCCCTACGCTCATGTAAATCCATATTCATCATGGGACACGTATGATACAAGGGCAAATTATCCATCTTATTTTAGACCATCTCACCAATATTATGCAGCTCCGAGAAGATCAATATCTAAACAATCACATGTTAAAGACCGTTTCAATCATAAGGAATCGGTCCAGAGCTCAAGGATGAAGAAAGAGGTGGTCAAGCAAGTTTACCGTATTAAAAGAGATGGTCGTAAGAGTGCAACTTCAGATTTGATCTCAAATAAAAAAAGAGTCAATTAAAGTGTTAACATTGGCTACTAAAGGCAATGAGACAAAGCAACCAATTATTGAGATTCAAAGTGCCAAATCTGAAGAAAAGAAGTTGAGAGTGCATAAGGCCAAAAAGGAACTGCCATTGGTCAAAACAGAATTACAGTCGAGATGCCCACTCGGCTTAACATATTGGCAAAAGAAGGAATTACAAAATCTTAGTGCACAAGAGCTGAGACAGAAGAACATGGCATGGGTTCCCAAGAGGATCATTCATAACAAAAATGATGTGCGTGCTTCTATTGCAACAAGTACAATAAAAGTGAAGAAACAGAAGAATGGAAGCAACAAACACTTAAGCCGAAGAGGTGGATCACAACATCAAAATCTTCGGTTAGCACATCATCCATTTTCTTCAACAATGCCATTGATGCCTTTGCCATGGAATTCATCCACAGGTATGATCAGTTACCCTCCATGGACTTATTTTGATCCATGGACGCAACATAATTTTCTATATCATGACAGAGTATTACCAAATCACTATACATTTGGTTAGTTACATTTTTGTTGCTAATACAAAGGGGCCGAAATATCTTATTGCTATTTCATTTGTTTATTTTCGGCTATACATACCTTGGTGGGTGAATACTGCATGGACCTCATTGTAATGGCCGATATTTATCCATCGCCCTAAGAATATATTTAAGAATGGCCGGTGTGGTATTCTAACATCGTCCTTAGTTTGAGATAAGTGCTTGCAAAGGAATTTGTCAAATTGATGCCATTGAAGATATTATGCATAGACCAATTCACCAAAATTGCAAAGTGAACTTATGTTTTGATTGGGTGTGCTTTGGCTTATTAGTATTCAGAATTTATGTAAGACCAAATCATGGTTGATTTTATTATTGAGCATCATATTGACATCATGCATAATATTGATTTCAGCTGGATCTCTCTAGAACCATGGAGATTATATATTGATGGTTAAATTTGTAGCAATGGCCAAGGTGTTGGTGTTGTTTATATATATCCTTATGGTGCTATTTTGTGAAGCCTCATGCCGCTTAAAATATTTTTGCACAATGATCAAAACCGAATATGCATTGTCATTCGGATTGGAACTTTGCCTTGCTATAGGTGCTATACATATTGAGGCTTCCGGTGATTCATTACTAGTAGTGCAACAAATATCCAATGGTTATCAATGTTTTGACGAATCATTTTTATTTTATCTTGAGGTATGTTTAGATGTAAAATTTACCATGGGTTGTTTTAAGATTCTTCATATATCTGGACATGATAATTGGAGAGAGTTGGCATAGCAAGCATTTGGCTACCATGTTGGTCATGGTGTATTGCACATCTATCAATAGCTGATGCTTATTCTTGCCAACATAGGTAAGGCCGAATTGGAGTCCACAGCTTCGGCCACTAATGAAATTTTTATGCAGGCAAAAGTAAGGATTGGAGAAAGTTTATTGTTGATTGTCTACAAAATCCTAGCAAAAGGGTGAACAATATGGTTCGGAGGATGACATTGAGATACATATCTATGGAACTTTATCACCGGATTGTTAATGAAGCTGAGAAGGTTTCACCCAAGTTTGCATCAGAAAGTTCACACAAGGCATGGCCGATATATGATTATCGCCCTTAGCACAAACATGGCCGATACCTGATTATCATCCTGAGGAAAATAAATGGCCGATGGAGTGTTGACATCGTCCTTAGAACAAACACAATACAAGTTATTTTTCAGCACACAAGCTTTGCCGAAAAACAGGGGGGGAATGTGTTGACACCAGATTTTGGCATGGTCATGAATCAGGGTTCGTATGCAAAAGTTAGAGGCAACACTTCGCGGGCCGGCCCTGAGTGAGAAAGTATTCGGCCTTTGCCAGCTGAATGAAACCTTGCCGGGGTAAAACCTTGCCGATGTGAGGGCTTACCGATGTGGAAAGCTTGTCGGCGGAGAAGCTTGCCGGTGTGAAATCTTGCCGAGGGAGAAACCTTGCCGAAGAGGAACTCTTGCCGGGGTAGAAACCTTGCCGAGGAGGAACTCTTGTCGGGGTAGAAACCTTGCCGAGCTAGGGAGAACCCTTGCCGGTGTAAAAACCTTGCCGAGGTGAAACCTTGTCGGTGCGGAAAGCTTACCCGGGTGGAAGGCCTGCCGGGGTAGAGGTTGTGATAGTCAATCCGACCAGAAGCTGAAGATGGGCTCAAATGATTATCTAGATGGACTCAAATGGAGAAGTGATCTACATGAACGAGTTCCGTATTATTGATATGAACATTTTTGAAATTTGGGTCATTGCCATCCGATTTCATCTCGAAGGCCGAAACTATGCTCGAAGTACCAAGATCTTATATTCAAAGTACAGTTTAGCCGATTAAGCCCCCAAGACAACCTCAAATGAAAAAATGATCTACACGGGTTGTCTTCGTCTCGTCGAAACGATCGATTTTGATATAAAACTCGTTCAAATCCGAGTTCATATGAAAAAGTTAGAGCAATCGGAGTGCAGCCCTATCACGAGGCGAGATGTGGCGCGCCCCACCAGACACATGTCTGACGGGTAGCGCGAGGAGATAGCCTGTGTTGCGAGACCGATCTGACCCTCAAGATGATCTCTGATCAAAAATCCTTCAACATGAAAGTTGTTCGTCTCGTCAAAATGGTCAAGATTGCTTTTGGGCTTGTTTTCATCCGAGATCGTTTACCACCGCAAAAAGGACCCGCAAGGTGCAGCCAGTTTAAACCAAACAGTTTTGGAAAGTTCGGATAAAACCAGTCCGAATTTGACTAGGGTTTTGGACGTGAATTGATGTAATTTTCTTGTAAGGAAAGCCTAGATAAATTCTTTGCTTGTACGGGAAGTCCAGCCACCTCTTATATATGTCGGGGGTGACGGCCGATTGAAACAACACCAATCGAACCAATCTATCAATTACACTTTTGTGTTCATCTACTTTTACCCCTTACCATTGTATCTTTCTTTCTCGTTCTTCGTTCGTTCTTCGCGTTGGAGGGCAGCAATCCACGAGGCTCTAGGGGCGAGCGAATCGACCTAGGGCAGCCCATAGCCGCCGCAATCCCTGACGGGGTCCCTCCCGGGTGCGCGGGGTTTCGGGTCTGCTAAAGCGCCCGCCGACTGTCCTGCGTATCGCGCTGTCGGTCGGGTCTCCTTCGACGTGAGTTGCGGTGCATCACCCCCGGCGTCGAGGGTACATGGGACGTGTTCGTGTGTCAACACATTGTTTCTTCCCGAAGTCACCACACCTGAGGGAGTCCTGGATTAGGGGTGTTCGGGTAGCCGGACTATACCTTCAGCCGGACTCCAGGACTATGAAGATACAAGATTGAAGACTTCGTCCCGTGTCCGGATGGGACTTTCCTTGGCGTGGAAGGCAAGCTTGGCTATGCGGATATTCAAGATCTCCTACCATTGTAACCGACTTTGTGTAACCCTAACCCTCTCCGATGTCTATATAAACCGGAGGGTTTTAGACCGTAGACAATCAATCCATATACAACAGTCATACCATAGGCTAGCTTCTAGGGTTTAGCCTCCTTGATCTCGTGGTAGATCTACTCTTGTACTACCCATATCATCAATATTAATCGAGCAGGACGTAGGGTTTTACCTCCATCAAGAGGGCCGAACCTGGGTAAAACATTGTGTCCCTTGTCTCCTGTTACCATCTGCCTAGACGCATAGTTCGGGACCCCCTACCCGAGATCCGCCGGTTTTGACACCGACATTGGTGCTTTCATTGAGAGTTCCTCTGTGTCATCGCTTTTAGGCCCGATCAACAACGATGCAGTCCAGGGTGAGAATTTTCTCCCGGACAGATCTTCGTCTTCGGCGGCTTCGCACTGCGGGCCAATTCGCTTGGCCACCTTGAGCAGATCGAAAGCTACGCCCCTGGCCATCAGGTCAGGTTTGGAAGCCTAAACTACACGGCTGACATCCGCGGGGACTTGATCTTCGATGGATTCGAGCCACAGCCAAGCGCGCCGCACTGTCTCGATGGGCATGATATAGCTCTGCCGCCGAACAGTGCCTTGGAGGCCGCACACGCACCGGTTCCGACCATTGATTCGGAGCCTACTGCGCCGATCGAGGATCAGCGGTTGGACGCTGCCTCAGGGGCTGCGATCTCAGAGGCGATCGAGCCGAACTCCAGCCCCACACTCCGCATGGCCCGTGACTCCGAGGAGCCGGATTCCTTTCCGAACTCCGAGCCCCCCGCGCCCCTGCCGATCGAACCCGATTGGGCGCCGATAATGGAGTTCACCGCCGCAGACATCTTTCAGCACTCGCCCTTCGGCGACATCCTGAATTCGCTAAAGTCTCTCTCTTTATCTGGAGAGCCCTGGCCGGACTGCGGTCAGCAAGGATGGGATTCGGATGATGAAGAAATTCAAAACCCACCCACCACCCACTTCGTAGCCACTGTCGACGACTTAACCGACATGCTCGACTTCGACTCTGAAGACATCGACGGTATGGACGACGATGCAGGAGACAACCAAGAACCAACGCCTATAGGGCATCGGACAGCCACCTCATCTCACGATGTGTACATGGTAGATACCCCTAAAGGAAGCAACAACGAGGAAAACGGGGATGGAAAGAGGGATCAATCTCTCGAAAAACAATCAAAGCGTCGGCGTAAACGCTGACCCAAGCCCCGCCTCAACAAAGACCCAGCCATAGAGCAGGATGAGCCAGTAGACGACGAGCATGCCTTAGAGCAACCGTCCCAACAGGACAACCCGGATAGAGAAACCGAACATCCCTCCCCCGGCGAAAATGGCATTCCGGACGACCCTACGCCGGACAAGCCCACGAAGCAGAAGAACCTCCACAAATGGCTCGTTGCAACCGCACGCAGCCTGAAAAAGCAGAAGCGGAAGCTAAAAACTGCGGAAGATGCACTCAGGATCAGATGGAGTAAAGTAATCAATACCGCAGACAAATACGGCGACAGTCGCCGCACTAAAAGCTATCCGAAGAGAAAGCTACTGCCTGAATTCGACGAGGAGGCCTTAGAGCCCTCGCATTCCAAAAGTGAGAAAGCCACACGGTCGGATAGACGACCCCATGGCCAGCATAAAGCGGCAAGCAGCGCCGCACTTAAGCCGGCATGCGACCCACTTAAGGATTCGCATCATGGCCCAGCCAGGTCCATTTACGGGCCAAGAAAGCAAGCTCTCGTAAGCAATGCAATAAATCCATTATCAGAATCTGGCACACCCAAATACAGGGGTGCCTCACACCCCTTATGTTTCACCGATGAGGTCCTGGATTATGAATTTCTGGCGGGATTCAAACCCGTAAACATAGAGGCATATGATGGAACAACAGACCCTGGAGTCTGGATCGAGGATTATATCCTCCACATACATATGGCTAGAGGTGATGACCTCCATGCCATAAAATACTTACCCCTCAAGCTTAAAGGGCCAGCCCGCCATTGGCTCAAAAACCTTCCTGAAAACACAATCGAAAGTTGGGAAGAGCTCGAGGACGCTTTCCGAGCAAATTTTCAAGGGACCTATGCCCGCCCTCCGGATGCAGACGATCTTAGTCACATAACTCAACAGCCCGGAGAGTCAGCTCAACAATTCTGGAATAGATTTCTTACTACAAAGAATTAGATAGTCGACTGTCCGGACGCTGAAGCCTTAGCGGCTTTCAGGCATAATGTCCGAGACGAATGGCTCGCCAGACACCTCGGCCAAGAAAATCCAAGAACAATGGCCGCACTAACAAGCCTCATGACCCGCTTTTGCGCAGGAGAGGACAGTTGGTTGGCAAGATGCAGCACCAGTGACCCAAGTACATCCGAAACTAGGGATGGAAACGGAAAACCGCGACGCAATAAGGACCGTCGCCGGACTAAGGAAAAAAGTCCAAAGGGCACGGCAGTCAACGCCGGATTCAAAAGCTCACGACAGAATCATAAAAAGCCACCCCTCCAAGATAACAAGGACGACCTATCCAACCTAAACAAAATCTTGGATAGGATATGTCAAATACACAGCACTCCTGGGAAGCCTGCTAACCATACCCACAGAGATTGTTGGGTTTTCAAACAATCCAGCAGACTCAACGCCGAACATAAGGGGCTTGACACACCAAGCGAAGACGAGGACGAACCCCAAAAGCAGAGTACCAGGAAACAAAAGAATTTCCCACAAGAAGTAAAAACAGTAAACTTACTCCACATAACAAAAAGCGCGGCGCCCATAAAGGTACGTGCCCCACGGCCTATCCCAAAGGAATCCCGCCACTGATTGTCAAAACCAATCATCTTCGATCATCTGGATTATTCTAGAAGTATCAGGAACCCGGGCTGGACTGCCCTGGTACTCGATCCAATAATTGGCGGACTCCAGTTTTCAAATGTCCTTATGGACGGTGGCAGCGGACTCAACCTGATATATCAGGACTCAATCCGCCACATGGGGATCGACCCAAAAAGAATTCGCCACAGCAAAACCTCCTTTCAAGGAGTAACGCCAGGTCCGGACACCCATTGCATGGGTTTTCTCCGGCTTGAGGTTATTTTCGTCTCTGCCGATAACTTCCATCGCGAAAAGCTAACTTTCCACATCGTCCCATTCTCAAGTCGCTACCAAGCACTACTGGGACGCGAAGCTTTCGCCCGCTTTAACGCAATACCGCATTATGCATCTCTTACGCTTAAGATGCCCGGTCCACGCGGCATCATCTCCTCAAAGGGGAAGCAGTGAGAACACCTCCCCCAAGCGGAGGATTGTGCGGCCGCTTTAACAGCCCCACAATACAATGGCTTCACCAGCCAGAACATCGGAACAGGTCATTAAGACCACGGACACGGATAGACGAGTCTGGCACAAAAGTATCATTGATAAAGGCTTAGTGGACATATACCCCTGCACTAGGGGCTTCACACGTATAAAATAAGAGACAATAAAGCTCAATTTTTCATATTTTACTTTACACTTTGTTTATTTCATATAACTTTCGTTCAGCACGCCCCTTTTTCAACTTAGTTGCTCTCTTTTTACAGATGAACGTCGTGCTGCGCCCGTCCAGGATACGGCACAACGGAGACACAGGCGCAGACGTGCAGTAGGGACCCGTTCCAAGGATTCTTTTCAGATTAAGACCCTGCGTAAACCTTTTTTACTGTCTCTTGTTGATACACATCCCCTGGTTCTATGACCAAGGAGGAGGCTGGCGTCTTGGCATGTGGCCACGTCAGAATTCTTGCGCGTACCTGGACACTAGGGGCTTATACCTCAGAGCGTTACCTCGCCCGCTCTCATAAAGACCAAATACCTTAGGGAGTGTTCGGCGTCGCGAGTTTGGCCTTATATGCATCAGCTCCGAGTCATGATTTTGGTCAAATGTTGGGTTGCCCGGCTCCTGTGTTCGGCCGCCTTACGTTCCGCTCTATCGGCTAAGGCGGCACCAGGAGAACTACTGCGATTGTGCCCTAGTTCGGCCAGGCGAGCACCTCAGTAGAGAAAGCCGAAAACCGACTGTCATGATATGGCGTGAGACTGGTCAACCACTCGATGACTCTCCAGAATCTGTAGGATTCCTCTGCATTAACGAAGGGTTGTTTCCCGGCCAGGCACATACGCGCCCCGAACTCGGGCGAGCGCAGTCGCCACCAGGGGCTACCTAAATAGTCCCATTGTCAAGCTCCTATGGCTAAGTGAAAGTGTTAAAGCATTATAGTCCGGTTGCCTAGCTCGCTGCGCTATCACCTCCTTTGTAGGACCAAGACGTTGGATTAAGTGTGAAAATGCGCCTTCTGCGAGCACCCCCGCACTATGTGCGTGGGGGCTGAAGCCAACGACTGCAATCTTTCAGATTTTGTATATATATATCTTAAAACGGCCGCACAAGAGGTGTTCCAAATAGTTGAAGGCACAAGTATAAAAGGCTACTACAATTCATCAAAATATTGCTTTATAATTACATATGCTATCAGAACATAGCATCCTTCGAGCACTGCGCCTCTATTACACGAGCGCCTTCAAGGACTTCCTGAAAATAGTGCTCGGAGGGTACTCGGCTTTTGTCCGAATCTCGGGATGCAACAACGGTGGTATCCATCTCTGCCCAGTATGTCTTGACACGGGCAAGAGCCATCCGTGCGCCCTCTATGCATGTTGACCTCTTTACCGCATTCATACGTGGCACCGCGTCAAGGAATTGCTGCACCAAGCTGAAATAACTTTTCGGCTCCGATCTCCCTGGCCACAGATGACCCATGACGTACTTCATGGTGAGTCCGGACAATCTATTCAGTTCGGCCCATTGAGCCAGACGGTCGTCCATTGCCAGTGGACGCTCTGGATTCTGGAACTGCGACCAGAAAAGCCTTTCCACTTCGGGATCTTCTTGATCTCAAAAGTATTCAGTCGCATCAGCAGCACTCGCTGCCAAATCCAGATAGGTGTCCTCCACACTCCACATCCGGTCCAACGGAGCAAACTTCAGATCGCAAAACTTCCTTTGCAGCATAAAGGGCTTTCCAGCCGCAATCTGTCCGGCCTGACGCAGCTCCTCCTTCGCAGCTCTCATCGCAGAGCGACCGTCCTTGGCATCAGCAACGGCCTTCTCTAAGTCCGTCTGTCTCGCCCGGTCTTCTTTCTCAAGAAACTTGCAACGGTCAGCAGCACTTTTTAACTTCTCGGCCATCTCCTTATTGCTTCGGCAGTGAGCAGCTTGTTCGGCTCTCAGCTCTTCAAGGGCCTTCTTGGCAGCCGCATCACTTTTCCTGGCTCGTTCCTTAGCTCGGGCAAGTTCCGCCCGAAGACTCTCCATGGCGCCCGCACCATCTGCGTCAAGCACACATATTGTAAGATACTGGCATAAAGCTCCTCTTACCAGATGCCGCCCGAGGAATTGCATACCTTGAGCCTCATCAACCCGCTCATTGACGAGCGCGATATCGGCATCTGCCACGTCAAGTTACCGCTTTAGTTCGGCAAAATCATCAGTTCGGCTCGATTCCGGACACTTCGCCACCTGTATACAAAGGCGACATTTTAGACCTGGGATTATGATCCTCTGCGCGCCGTCAAGTTTGACAATGCACAGAGTCTCAGGGGCTACTATCTACACAGGGCGCATCTTGTTTATGCGCAACTGATAAAGAAGTACATTATCAAACGTACCTCAAAACCCATCAGCAAACTTCTGACGGCCTCATGCAATCCGCTTTCCGCGGACGAAATCCTTCCAATCACCGTACCCATCAGTGCATGGTGCTCCTCTGAGATAGGAGCTCGCCCCAGCAGAATCATCAGCTCCTCCGACCACGCATCGAACGGTGCCGAACTCGTCCTATGACCTCCATCGAAGGCCGGACGCGGAGAACCTTGGGGGGACATATGGCTACCTTCCACCCCTGCCGGATTCGGAGAAACCCTCCGCGACGACACCTCAGGGTCGCCCGCCTCGCCAGGCGGTACGGCAGGGGGAGGCGTCCCACTCTCCATCATCTCCGGAAGAAGATCCCCCGAAGACGAGCTCTGCTGAGAAGGACTGAGGTCCGAGCTACAAAGTAAAATTTCGGTTAATCTTCTCAGATAAAAAGCAAGGATTTCTCTCATCCCTCTAAAGGAAAATCTTTCTCTACTTACGGCTCGCTGGAGGGCTGATCCCTTTGAGGGCGTAGTTCGGCCGAGGATCTCCCCGGCGTCGGACCCTCTGACGAGGACTTTTTCCCCCGCTTTGAGGCCATGGTCTCCGGGTCGTCAGAGGCGGCCCTCTTCTTCCCCTGAGGAGAGGAATTGTCGGTTCCTCCCTTCGGAGCTGCCTCCTTCGAGGAGGCCATAGTTTCCTTGTCCTTCCCCTCACTTCCCTCCAAAGGCACGATCTTCAACATCCTGACTAGCACGGGATCCGGCCTGGTCTCAGGAAGGGGAGCCGGACACCTGATCAGCTTTGCCTTCGCTATCCACTCCTATTTAAAAGGACAGCTCTTTTAGGGGCGAATTTATGACAATTTTACGGATAGCGAGTCCGGGCACAAGGTTACTTACTTGAGTATTCGGGCGATTGCATCTTAAACCTGCGTCCTCGGTCAAATCCGGACACATTGCTTGTGATCCGAAGAACATTTTATACATCTGCACGGGCGTTGCGCCCATAAAATGCTGGAGAGCTCGTGGTCCCTCCGGATTAAACTCCCATAGATGAAGGGAGCGACGTTTGTCGGGCAGTGTTCGGCGAATCAGCATGACCTGCGTCACCTTGACCAGGTTGAGGTCTCTTTCTAAGAGATCCCTAATGCGGCCCTGCAACAAGGGCACGTCTTTGGATAACCCCCAATTTAATCCTTTGTTGACCCATGATGCTAGCCGTGGCGGGGGACCCGAGCGAAAGGCAGGAGGCGCCACCCACTTGGTGCTCCTGGGAGCGGTGATATAGAACCACTCTCGTTGCCACAAGCCGAGCTCCTCTTGAAAAGAGCCCTCGGGCCATGGAGCATCGGCATTCTTACTTATGACAGCACCTCCGCACTCTGCGTGCCGTCCCTCGATCATCTTCGGCTCCACTCCAAAAGTCTAGAGCCATAATCCGAAGTGAGGAGTAACACGGAGGAACGCTTCGCACACAACGATGAATGAGGAAATGTGGAGGATGGACTCCGGAGCTAAGTCATGAAATTCCAGCCCATAATAGAACATCAGCCCCCTCACGAAGGGATCCATCGGGAAGCCTAACCCCCGAAGGAAGTGAGACATGAACACTACGCTCTCACCGGGCTGGGGACTGGGAATAGCCTGCCTTTGAGCAGGCAACCTATGCGAAATTTCGGCGGTCAAGAACTTAGCCTCTCTCAACTCTAGCACGTCCTCCTCCGTGACGAAGGAGGGCATCCATCGGCCTTGAAGGTCGGAACCGGACATTGTCGAAGGTCTGAAGCGCCTGGAATCTGGAGCCTAGGGTGTTGGAACTCGAGGCGACGGGCGAACTTGTTTTGAGATTGGAGTAAGGCCCTGGTCTCTTTATAAGAGAGGTTGAATACCAGGAGCCCTCCCCGTAACCGTTTGGGACTCTCCTTTAATCGAGAAGACATGCTAACGGGCACGATTGGGTTACCCACGTCCGTATTGATGAGAATCCCGTAAATAAAGGGGACACGATCTCTGCTTTGACAAGACGTGCCAAGGAAACCGCCTCGCAAAACACGCTGAGGTGGAAAGGTGTAAACGATTCGAATAAAGGCTTGGCCGTAGTGTGATGTCACGCTGCGGAATACGTCAGCAGATTAGATTTGTGTTAATATTATTCTCTCTGTGGCAATACGTGGAAACTTATTTTGCAGAGCCGGACACTACTCTTGGTGTTTACAAACTTCTACGAAGAATTTGGAGGAGGAACCCGCCTTGCAATGCCGAAGACAATCTACGCGCCGGACTCGTCGTCATTGAAGCCTGGTTCAGGGGCTACTGAGGGAGTCCTGGATTAGGGGTGTTCGGGTAGCGGGACTATACCTTCAGCCGGACTCCAGGACTATGAAGATACAAGATTGAAGACTTCGTCTCGTGTCCGGATGGGACTTTCCTTGGCGTGGAAGGCAAGCTTGGCGATGCGGATATTCAAGATCTCCTACCATTGTAATCGACTTTGTGTAACTCTAACCCTCTCCGGTGTCTATATAAACCGGAGGGTTTTAGACCGTAGGACAACTTCATCATACAACAATCATACCATAGGCTAGCTTCTAGGGTTTAGCCTCCTTGATCTCGTGGTAGATCTACTCTTGTACTATCCATATCATCAATATTAATCAAGCAGGATCATCAATATTAATCAAGCAGGACGTAGGGTTTTACCTCCATCAAGAGGGCCCGAACCTGGGTAAAACATCGTGTTCCTTGCCTCCTTTTACCATTCGGCCTAGACGCACAATTCGGGACCCCCTACCCGAGATCCGCCGGTTTTGACACCGACAACACCCATTTCTCTCCTCTTAATTACCTTGCCACATTATCTTTTTTGCCTACATGGCAGCCTTAGCACCTGTACAAGGTGAAGCATTGAGAGAGGCCTAAGTGTAGATCTAGGTTTTATCCTAAGTCAAAATTTTAAAACTTTGACCAACTTTATAGAAAAATGTAAAAGTATTTATGATACTAAACTAGTATCGCTAGATTCGTTTTGAAATGTACTTTTATAATATATCAATTTGATGTCATATGCTACTATTTTTTCTATAAAGTTGGTCAAAATTTTAAATATTTGATTTAGAACAAAAGTTAAATGTACACTTATTCGCGGACGGAGGGAGTACTTGTATACGTCTAGCCGGAGGCCAGAATCAATCTGTCAAAGTCCTCGTGTATATACTAGACTACTGGTGCATCTATGATCTAACCAGTGTGTGTGTTTCAACTTTCAACCGGCTAGCGTGCTCTGCTCTGTGTCTCGGCGGATTCGATCAGACAGCTTGGATGAAAAAAACTCGCCATGAAGTGAAGCGCGACCTGCACCAACACTTGTGGCCGTCGACGGCGTCTACCCATGGCGCATACTGGGCCACCGGAGCCGGAACGAGCAAGTACAACATACCGGAGATGCTGACGGAGATGTGTTGTTCAACGAGGGCAGCGACTCCGACCAATTGCAGGTGACGGTGGCGGCTACGTGGCGATCTCCAGTGGCATGCATGCTCTTAGATCTGATGTGACTAGCGCGGGGTCGATCACCACACCAGAGCGCAGGCGCAGCCACTCCAGGACATATGCTCACATACATGGCATTTATCACATTGCTGTCAAATGAACATTACAGGGACCAAACATGGCATTTTTTGCAGTTCAATGCTCACAACATAAATCTCAAAATCGGTACAAAGCTCACACAACATTTCATTCTAGTGCAAAGGTTGGTGGCATGGTCTCTCCTGTCGTCGGCACCGTAGGCGGCGAGGTTGGTGGCGTCCCGGTCGTCGGGGGAGTTGTCACTCCCGCCATCGGCGTCGTGACTCCCGTCATCGGCGGCTCCCCGTCCCCCAAGACCCGCCACGGCGGACGCAAGGCGTGCCCTCCCTCACCCCTGACCCCCACGCCGTCTCCCCCGACGCCCACGCCGAGCCCCACGCCCTCCTCCGACACGTGCCCGATCGACACGCTGAAGCTGGGCGTGTGCCTGGACCTGCTCGGCAACGAGCTGCACATCGGCGACGCCAGCGTCAAGTGCTGCCCTCTCGTGTAGGGCATCGCCGGGCTCACCGCCGCGGCGTGCCTCTGCACGGCCATCAAGGCCAAGGTGCTCAACCTCGCGCTCTACGTGCCGCTCGCCCTCCAGCTGCTCGTCAATGACTGCGGCTGCGCCGTGCCCCCGGGCTACACCTGCGCCTGATCCGTCCGTCCATTCCACATCCGACGCGCATAATTTAAGCCACAAGTTTGAAATCAAGGTTGTTGTTCGGCCGATGAAGCCACTCGCTTCTTGTTTGTTCATTTAGTACTACTACATTTATTTTATTACTATTACTACTATTATCGTCTTTCCGTTTGATATTCATCTTGTAAGATTTGTATATCCGGTTTGGAAGGTGTAATTGTATGGTGTACCAACCTCAAACTATTTATCCTGGTGATGTAATTCCTTTCTCGTCCGCAATGCTCCCTTGAACAACAACTTCATTTTTCTACTGATTTCAAAAAATGACGATTTCTACCCATGGTTAGACCATGATTTCAAAAGGTGATCCATTTTGGAGCTTGGGCTCCAACCTCAATGGAGCCCAATTTTTGAAAATCCGAAAAAAAAATCAAGATTAAAAAAAATCTACATGTACATATGGATGTGCTCTACATGTGTGTGAATTTTCATAGGAGTAATTTAAGATGTGAACACACACACACAAAAACAAATTCATGGATTTTCAAAAGGTAATTCATGTAAATTTTCAAAAGTGACGATTTCTACCCATGCTTGCACTATGATTTCAAAAGGTAATTCATTTTGGAGCTTGGGCTCCAAGCATCCAAACTCCATGGGCTCTAGCCTCCAAGAGATTACATATGGATGTGCTCCATTGTATGTGAGTAATTTAAGATGCTAGCTACACAGAAAGAAAAAAAAATTCTTGGATTTTTAGCACATGCGCTGTTTGCTATTAATATCCACGGATTTGCTATTAACAGAAGACGTGCTACAAAAACGGTTACAACAGAGGACGTGGTACAGTAAACCTATTGAGCAGCTAGCAGTATTTTAAATGAAAAATATGCGGTGGTATTTATCCTTATAAAACCATCTACTAAGACTTTTCAAGATTTACAGAAGAAAAGGAACTCGTAATACAGTGAGATGCGGTCCATAAATTAATTGCTTCGGCACGACGGTAACAGGTTTTCACGTGTCACGTAGCTCACAAAAGGTAGCACCATATTCATATGTACAGATCGAACCCTACCAAGTAAACGAACTCCCGGGCTGAGGCTATTCTCCTTCCACCTGAAGCTTTTTAAGATACCTATATTCTCTGCAAATCAAGAGCTACCAGCAGCAGCGGCGGCGGCAGACTCCAGAAGGCTCAGATACTCCGCGATGGCCTGCCCTTCATTGGCGACGTCAATGTCATAGTCGTCCAGGGCATCACCCGTCAGCTCGTTGGCGAGCTCGTTCTCCATCGCCACGTCCCTGACCGGACCTTGCGCATGACTCGCGCCCGCTTCTTCCTCGACCAAATCCTCCTCCTCTTCGTTGCCCATGTCTTGATCTTGGTTCACAGCTTCTAAATTGGCCCCAGCTTCTGCGTCGTTGGGCAAAGCTTCTGCCTCGTTGTTCGCAGCTTCTTCTTCGTTGTTCACAAGCTGCTCCTGATTGTCGCCCTCGGCAGCGTTTAGATCTGGGATCTGTGGTGGGGCATTACCCCCCGCTGTGGCAGCCACAGCAGCAGCAGCCCCGGCTCCCAATGGTCCTGCACCCAAGACTGGCAAGACGTAGAAGGGGATGTAAGTCTATTTCATCTGTGACGATGCAATTTATTAGATTAATGACGAATGTGTTAAACCCATACATACCATGAAGTGGTCGTTTCCTCCTTGACTGAATTTTACTCTAGAGTGGAAATGACAGAACAAAAGGAAATGTTAAAAACTGCATAGCATCTTGGTAGGATAGGAGTAAGAAAAAAGAGGCAAATAACGCCTACTTGTAGGGCACAGTTCAGTTCAGGATTTGTCAAAAGATCTAACGCTTTCTCAGCGTCATTTTCATTTATGCGGAGTGCTTCTGCAGCAAGGTACTTCTCAAACCTGCAAAATTAAAACTGATCGGTTACAAACAGAAACAGGACAAGTATCAGCATGAAGTTTCCTATACTACACTTTCTCCACAAGACAACTAAAGACACGTCTAAATCAATGTATGGCTGCTAGGAATAGATGTGTGAAATCTAAATAACCTTTAGATCCATCTAAGATTTCGATTCCCAGTAAAAAAATAATATAAAAAATGGGACCAAAAAAATAAATCCTATATTGCTTCATAAAACATAATCTTCCAATATTGCTTTATATAAACGAAAATGCATCAGTGCACTTGAGCGTGCAGCACACACTGGTGAGAATGCCCACTTCCATGTTTTGAGAAGTTCTGACAAAACTTATACATGTACATTGTTGGATGTAGTTCGAATCTGCAAGTGTTGGTGCAAAAATAAAACTATCTATTTATGTGCTAGATAAAAAAGACAAACTGTTTACATTTATAGTTGTTGTTTTACTTCTGTTGTTGTTTCTCATAAAAAGTTTAACCAGCTGAAAATGCTATCTTTTGCTACCTCTATGTGTCTGACTCTCTGTCATGCTATGTGTCTGACTCTCTGTCACGCGCACTCTGTGACACAACTGCCAATATTCGCATTGGCTCTCCTAATAAAGAGGTCCATGCTTTTCCTCTCCATCGTAAAGAATAACCCCTAAAAATGGACAGGACGCAGGCACTTTCTGTTAACCTGTCTTTATTTAGGCAAACGCATTACCATATAAGTAGGACCTTGCATAGCGTCCCGTCTAACTTGAGCAACATCGCAAGCGCGCAAACCAAACCTCCCAATGGCATCCTTCTACGCAGCCATAGGTTTCATCCTCCCCTTTCTCCTCACCATCGCATTGCCCCAATCTACTGGTTCCCCTCCTGCGGCGCCGTCGACCACCGGGTCATTATCCATCGAGGACGCCTGCAAGCAGACCACCAAGCTCTACGACCTCTGCATGGCGACGCTCTCCCCGGACCGGTCCTCCTTGACGGCTGATGCTGTGGGCCTGACCAGGGCGGCCATCCTGGCTGTCCAGAAGAACGCGTCCGAGACAGCCACATACCTCACGAACATCGATGAAGATGACAACTTCAATAAAACGGCGCAGCTGCAACAATGCCTCGAGGGCTGTGGGGAGCGGTAAGCAGCTAGCTCTGACGTACATGTGTGATCACCAAAGGCAACTTTAACGATGAATCATGGATTGCATGCTTTATCGATCATATATATGCATGCAGGTATGAGGCGGCCGTGGAGCAGCTGGCAGACGCGACAATCGCGCTGGACATGGGGGCATACGACGAGTCGCAGGTGCTGGTATCTGCAGGCCAGGCGGAGGTGAAGCTGTGCCAGAAGGGGTGCCAGGACTCACCAGAACACCAGAGCATCCTCATGGCGCGCAACACCGAGGTCGACCAGCTCTGCAATATCACTCTCGCTATCGCCAAGCTTATCCCCCGGTGACCGGACTCTGCTCGCTCATGGTGGTATATGACTGCCATATTGCCTTTGAAGACATGGTGGCTAGTGAATTAATTTATCTAGCAGATGGGAGCCAGACCTTCTGTGTAAACTAGCTGAATAGCCATATTTTACTATGGCTAGATAACCATGCTGCGCAACATATTATGCTATCGTCGTCATACTCAGTCGGGTCCACACCAAAAGATTAAGTTAGTTCATTTCATTTTCTTCAGTATACAAATTGACAATATGTGTTGCCCAAAATTGGCAGGTTTCACCTGTTCCAACATCGTGCACCAACAATAAAATTCATTCTTTTTAACAACTAAAGTGTCCCTTTTGATTCAACTCAAATCATCAGGTGCATACTCTGTGCATCCAGGTGCAGAAAATCCGCTCTCCATAGAACATGTCACATTGGATACAATGAAACATGAACGACATGGCAAAACTTACGATAACTAAGAAAATCA